>NC_089262.1:31996018-32299049 GCF_963930625.1 Muntiacus reevesi | reverse complement strand
AAGTTGCTTATGAAAAACTGTATAATTTAATAAGAGTAAAATTAACAATATAGATCTTAAACTTACATGATTTAACAGAGTGGAGAGCTTTGACCCATCTTGAATATTCTTTTCCAAGATATTTAGGACTTTCACAGTTTTGTCAGTGGAAAGCTAAACAGAAGCAAAAATTCTTTTATCGATCATTGGTAAACATAGTAAATTATTCAAGAAATATTCTGTACAATTATTCCCCTTAGCTTATGGATTATATAGCATTAACATTCGCTCAAAGAGTGGAAAAATAAAATTTTCTCACTTAGTTCCTCCACTCAAATCTGAATTATGTACAGAATTAATTACTTTTTTTTGAAAGAAGAGCAAACAGAATGGACACACATGTATGTTTCTAACTCAAATCTTACCATATAGCTAGTTAAGACTGAATTTGTTCTGGCCCTCTGCTCTATCAAAGTGACACTGAGCATGCATACGATCACAGAGGCACCCACACACACACTCTCTAAATATTTCACCTGTTTATTTTTTATTTTTAAAAACACCTATTTAATTTCTTACAAATAATGTTTTCTGTATTTAAAGTAGTCATTGTAGAGGTTCTACCAGGAAGTCACTATTACCCATTCCTTTGACTAAGTCTCCTTTTAGATCCCTATCATGTAGCTAGGACTCTCAATGGAATCAGTCAGAAAAGTAATATGAGAGGATCAACAGAGTAAGTGACATCAGGTATATTTTGATTATTTATATACTGGTGAATAGAAAAAATTTCCCCCAAATATATTGCTTTAGATAATTTCACAATAGATTAAACTACTGAAACTTTTCGTAAATTATCCATGCTTCGAAAATGCTCAGTAAATGCACTTGTTTGAAACAGAAACACTATATATATTTTGAAATAGAAACACTATAGAACTTATGACATAAAACCTAAACGGGGCATTGGCACTTCGGAAAACTGATGCCATATTTGTATATACAAAAGAAATCAATATATTCCTCACTGCACACAGTAATATCAATGTGAACCAATAGTACATTAATTCTTGGGTAATTATGTGAAATGTCTGTATAGCTTTAAAATCCTAACTCATGAAACTTTTGGCACTGTCAGTGGGAATGTGAACTGGTGCTGCCATTATGGAAAACCAGTATAGAGAGTCCTTAAAAAAGTAAAAACCAATCTGTCATAATCAAGTGATTCCATTCTCTAGCTACGTATCTGAAGAAAACAAAAGCACTAACTTCATAACATACGCATAACATACGCATCCCCATTTTTACTGTAGCATTATTTATAATAGCCAAGACATGGAAGCAACCAACGTGTCCACTCATAGATGAATGGATAAAGAAAACGTGGTGTGTGTGTGTGTGTATATTTGCAACAATATGCATGGACTTTGATGGCATGAGTCTAACAGAATAAGTCAGACAGAAAAACAAATGCCATATGATCTCAACTGTATATGGAATCTTAAGAAAAAAAGAATTTATAAATACGAAGAACAGACTAGTGGTTGCTAAAGGTGTGCAGTGGGGGGTGGGTGAAGTCGATGAAGGTGGTCAAAAGGTACAAATTCCCAGTTATAAGTCAGTCCTGGGAATGTAATGCAAGGCATGATCAATATAGGTAACAATACTATAGTTTCTACCTGCAAGTTGTCAAGAGAACAGAACTTAAAGTCTCATAATAAAAAAAAATAATGCAAGTGTAACTGTGCATGGCCATGTTAACTAGATTTACTTTGTATCCTTTTCCAATATGCACAAATATTAAATTGTTACACTGAACTCCTGAAACTAATATAAATGAATACAAAATGAATAGCTAATTATATTTTAACTTTGGAAAGAATATTAAAATATTTTCCAGTCTACTTTAAAACTAAATAAATAAGTTTAATTTTTGAGAAAACAAATTCTTCAGATAAATATAATCTTTCATTAAATCTTTTACTATGCTTGGAGAACAAATCATTATCTTTACATTACAAACTAACAGTAGAAAATTTTGTAAAAGAGGAGCCTGATTAGGAGGAAAGAGGATTTTTTTTTGGAAACTGTATTTGCATAGTAATCATGCAGTAGTTTAGGGGGTGACTGCTGGCTCATAAAGATTATGGGAAGTCAATCCTTGATGCTGTCACTATTGTTTGAAGTATTACTAAGGAAAAAAATTTCTGTTATTCCATTAGTGCAATGAGACTACTTGGCAACAGACAGCTCATAGGAAAGACAACCCACAGAAGTTAATATTAAGTCTACAACAATGAGATTCTGCACTTATTAACAATTAATGTGTTAACAGTCACAGAGAATAGACTTGCGGTTGCCACGGGGGAGAGGTGGTAGGTGAGGGAAGGACTAGAAGTATGGGACTGTCAGATGCAAGCTATTAATATAGTACATATAAGGAACAAGGTATAGCACCAGGAACCATTTTCAATATCCTGTGATAAACTATAATGGAAAAGAATGTTTACAGATGTATAAATGAATCACTCTGTTGCACAGCAGAAAGTAACACAACATTGTAAATCAACTATACTTTAATAAAATAAACCAAAAAACCCCCCCAACAATTACTGTGTTAAAACCATGGCTTAACTCTTTCAATCAATGTAAATGACTAAAGGAAATGTCAAAGAAAAATTTAGTGTATTTCTGCATTTAAATACTTTAAATATTTGAGACAATGAAAAAATAAACAGTGACAAAAAATCCAGGACTGTGTCACTTTGAATGCAAAAATTATTTTTCTTTAGAATAATTTGCAAAATATGCCTTTGATTCAAGCCTTGTCATTTTTTAAAGAAATAATTCTGTCAGATTCTCAGAAAGAAACAATGAATTGTCTTTTTATCATTACTCACTTTATATAAACTTTGCAATTTACCTTTAAAACTTTAATATCAAACATGAGATAGTAAGTAAATTTATAAATTTTACTTTAGTGAGATACCTTATCCATTATACCCATGGCTTTAATTTTAGCAGATTCACTGCCAAGTTCATTAAGCTGATGTTTTCCTAAGAGCAGTTCCTGAGGAATTTCATCATCATCACCTGAAAAACCAATTCAAACATACATAGTTTAGTTAAAATAAATAGCTCAAAATAGTTAGCTTTAGTTAATAAAATTTCTACATATATACAAACAGATGTAAACAAACAAAAATAATATCCTATGAGACCTCTGTAAACCTCAAGCAAACCCTGAATAAAAGAGGACAAAGATTACAATTAGACTTCTGACTAAGATGGGAAGAGGAGATAGATATCTTTACTACTTTATGACCCTTCTCAAGCAAACTTTCTGCCCCAGCAGGCTGACCTGTATGGACTACATCAACAGTCTCCCATGCCCTCTGGCTTCTGTTTGGGTTCAGCCAGTGGGGTGCCCTGTCAGAAGATCAAAGAGAAGGAGAGTGAGGTCAGGGTATTTATATTCCCGACTCCTTCCTTGCAAGGTCTCCTCAAGCTGCTCATGTCCTCTGACCAAAAGAACACTTGTTTTTACAAGGCAACCTATTCTAAAACTTTTTCTTTTCCTATTGACTGAGTTCTGCTGATTTCTCTTTACACTTGCTCCTTTGGGTATAGGGGTGGTAATAGTTCCAAGTCTGTTAACTTTGGGTTTCCACTCTATTCTGCCCCTATCTTTGTAATCTCGGTCTCTTTGTAAGTAACTACTCAAATTATCTTAATTTGAGAATGCCGTATGACTTCCTGTTGGGATCTTAAATGACATGGAAGAGAGTTTTCCAGCACAAATTCTGAAGTTTTAGAAATGATGAAGTGGATATTCTAAGTAATCAGGAAAAGCATTAATGATACTTACACAAGTAACTGTCACAAAAACAAATACTTAATATACTTTTTAATGCATTTTTAAACAGATGTACTCACACTAGAATTACTGTACTCCAACTAGTTTTTGTATAAATTAGGCACTAGAGTTTGTAGCTACTGAAAGTGGCATAAAATTGTTGAGAGCAGGTCTAAACAATGTAAGCAGCTTTTAAAAAAAATAAACCTAACATTTTTTAGATCTGTAGGTGTGACCCATAGATATTATAAATGTAACACAACATTACATTAACCCTACTGTATTCTAATTGCTTTACAATTTTGTTTCCCACATTGGATACGGAATATGTACATAATAAATACATAAAGCCTGGGGCTGGTGTATTTATGTTTGCATCTCTAGCACTTAACATACTACTGACAAACAGTAATTATTCAATAAATATTGTCTTTTAGAATAAATTAAGTAGGTTCTCATTTCTGCATCTTTGCTCCATTAATACTAGTACCCTTCTTCTCTAGGGCCTACTCAAGTTTCATCTGCATAAAGGCTTCCCTAATTATTCTAATCTACTATGGTAGCTGTACTCTCAGGACTCTTAAAACACTATTAGTACTAAACTAATTTAACACTTGAATTTTATACCAATGTTTTCAGTTACTTGATAACACAGATTAGATTTGATGCCACACTAGATTTCAACTTAAGAGCACAGATCATCCATCTGAAGCTACTAGAATAACTGGCAGAAAGCTTAACACACAGGTAAATAAACAGATTTTAAATTGAGTTTATATTTAGAGGTAAATAAATATATTTTAAATGATTTTACCAAATGCAGTAAAATCCATATCTTCTAAGTTATCCAAAATATTCTCTATTGAGGCTGTGAATCTCTTAAAAGTTGAAGAATCCATCATTTCTGCAAAGGAAGAAAAAAATACAAAACTTAATCATCTACATTCCAAGTAGAAAATTGAAGTTGATGACTATGAATAAAGACAAACTAAAATTTTACCTTCAGGTGTTAGTTTTGGTTCATAAGCTTTCCGCTTCTTCTGTTTTTCTTTTTTCTTCATTTTCCTAGCAACTAAATGAACAAGAAGAAATACTGAAATGCAGTAATAACAACCTAAAATACTTCTATGTTTACTTTCTTCTTGAACATTAATTAAAAACTTGAACAATAATCACTGCTGATACAAACTTTTGTCTTGATTAAAAATTAGGAGTTGTTAATTAGCTCATAAAAAGGTATAAAAATTCTTCAAAGTTAAAACCTTAAATTTAACATCTGCTTATGTAAGAAATCCATTGACACTGATGAATTACCCTCACTAAGGCTGGGAGGAGGAGAATAATCTTCCATGTCAGAATCTGACGGGCTTCGGTTTCGATAACGACCACCACCTGAACTCCTTCTTCCTTCATGAGAGTGGCCACTTCTCCTATGATCCCCAGAGCTTCTTCTGTCACGCTCTTCATATTCCCAAGCTTTATCATCATCTTTTTTATGTCGTTTCCTAGAGGCTAGAAGCAAATCCCCATGACAAATAATTTACCTCACTTAAAAGACTGTTAAAACTTGTAATTTAAAAATGAACCACATGGGGGGGGGGGGCAAGTCTTCATTTGTGTGAGACTAGGAAATTGAGTCATTCTGATTAACCAGAAATATAAATTATGGTACAGAAATGGTATCACTTATTTTAGCATTTATCTAGATTTAGAAAATTTTACATGAACTTGGTTTGCTAATGAATATAGATAGGAATATTCTGGGAATTAAACCACACTGCTCATTTTAAAGAGATATTTGGTGAGTCAATAATATCTAAAATTCAGGATTAATTAAGGCATATAAAACAAACTTTATCTAGAATTTGATAAAAACCAGAAACACTTTAAAACATTTGGAATGCTGGTAGAAGTGGGGTTTGGAGCAAAAATAAACTTTTGAGAAACTGTTACAGAATGTGGGTAACCATGTATACTATCAATTAACAGCCAAGTTAAGCCCACAACATAGCTATAAATTCAACAGACTCTGATAACCTAACATCACGAGCTACCAATACAAAGACAAAATAAACCTGTATAGTTGGAAATACCCACACGCTGAATTTAGTTCTCCAACAATATACTTGCTTAAACCCAAAAAGACAGCTTTTAAGTTTATGCATGCCAGATAAGCATTTTATGTATGTTACCTTCAATCCCTTCCCCATCCTTCCAGAGGTATAAGCATTCTGCTAAAATCACCAGTACTGACAGGAGCCTCTAGGCAGAACTGGCAAACAGATTTCATCTGACACATCAACTCTGATCAACTGGTAGTAGCTGCCCAGAGCATAATGTTGAGAATAATTCTGAGCCCTGAGACAAAGCACCATATTTCAGCAAGAAAGACTGATTAAAAATGTCTGTCCAGTGAGACTTGGAAGGAATACAAGTGAAAAATATTTAGCACATCTGTTCTAGCATATAACAGAACCAAGTTAAAACCAGGATAGAGAACTGATGTGTTCTACATCCTGTGATCACACACTGGTTGCTGAAGTGACCACTTGTTGCTGACAGTGAATTACTTTCTAGTCTGTCATCCTGAACCTGACTCCTTTGCTTATCTTGTGACTTGCTTCTATTTTAAATCCTTAACTATGACCAATACCCAAGTTCTTCACACGAAACTGTTGCTTGAGTCCCTACTCCTCTACTTGGCTTAGATTTAAGGATGCCAATCTTTGGTTCATGTACTCTATCTACACTTGTGCCAATGTCTTATGTGTGGATAAGCAATGTCTATGCGTGCTCAGTTACTTCAAGTCATGTCCAACTCTGTGACCCCATGGACTGTAGCCCACCAGGCTCCTCTGTCCATGGGACTCTCCAGGCAAAAACACTGGAGTGGGTTGCTATGCGCGTCTCCAGGGGATGTTCCCGACCCAGGGATCAAACTCGTGTCTCTTACATCTGCTATAATGGCAGGAGGGTTCTTTGCCACTAGTGCCACCTGGGAAGCCTTTTGCTTATGCATAGCATTCACTAAATATTTTTTCAAAAAGTAACATAATACTTACTTTGAAGAATGATAATTAACAAGCGAGTTCATTCAGAAAGTAGTATTCTTTGATCTCAAATATGACTTAAGAGTTTTTATTTAATTTCATCAGAAATCTATTTCAAGCCTTCAATTCTACGAGTAGGAAATGCTTGAAAAATTTTATAGTTAGCAAGTAGATGTAAAATGCTGAAGGACGGGGAAGCCTGGTGTGCTGCAGTTCATGGGGTCACAAAGAGTTGGACATGACGGAGTAACTAAACAACAATAATATGCTGTATTGGTGGTAATTTTCATAGGTCTTGGAAATTTCTGTTTCACATCCATTAAACTAAGATAGTTGGAAAAAAAATAGAATGGCAAATTAAGAGGAAAAAATTCAACTTCTATGAAGCAGTGTATATAGAAACAAGGTTCTATCAGGACCCCAAATTATTATGATTAATCTGTCCATTCTTACATCACTTGTCATCTTGGAAAAAGTAGGGGGAAGAACTCAACAGAACTCAATAGGGTGTGTAAAATATGACTTGGGCCTTTTCCATGCTCCCTTTCTAAATTTCTACTATGTGCCCCTTTAGCATCTTAAGATCTCCCCTCATTTTTCCCCCACAACCAAGTGACTTTATAATTGTACATGACTATCCAAATCTGTGTGGCCCAACTTTTAAAGTGAACCCTCAATAGTTCCCCCTATCTTTCAACAAAACTATTTCCTTAGTTTTAGATTTTTAGTAAACCAATTTGATTGAACTGCAATAAAATTTTGTTTTGTAAACATCTTTCTCCCTCAAAGCAGCATAATGCTTGCCACTTAAGTTCTCATAATATTTTCACATTTTGTACTGTACTCCATTTTACTAATTTTTTGCTATGGTATAATGATGACAATTTGACTGTTTATGACAGCTACAAACTAGAATTCTTTCATCACTCAAAACAGTGGCCAGAGCGTCAACTTTTCTAGTTACTTGTATAGAAATAAACCCCAAAAAAACAGGAAGCTATTCTAAGGTCTCCTGAAAAACCCAGAGGCACTCCTCTTTTCCCAAGCAGAAGTTGAAGCTCAGGTTCTCTAACTAATATTAGTTTTCAATATCCTCAGACATATATATGAGATTCATGGCTTTTAAGATGAAATGATGTGCTCCCATGAGACAACATCTCTTATCATAGGAAGGAAAGAAGAGAACAGCGGCTGCGGTGACGACAAACATGAGGCACGTGAGGCGCTCTCCTCTATTTTCCATTTGATGGGCTTTTCTGATTATGCTACCCTTTTTACTTAACTGTGAGATAGCTTCAGAATTCTCATCAGCTTAGCAATGCAGGCAGCCACTCTCAATTAACTGGAGTTGAAGTGTGACTTGAAATCAGTCTGCAATTAAGGAACTCCTTAGTCATTCCCTTTAGAAATGGGTGGGGGTCAGGGGGAGGGCGGGAAAGTGAAGCAGAGGTATGTATATAAAGGGCAGTGAGTTTCTGGGCCACCAGATCTCCTTTCTCCTCTCCCTTCCCAGACCATATGTTCCCATATAAACAAAATATTTAATTATAATAAAAACGTATTAGCTTTAGCCATTGAAATATACTGCATATAAATACATCTCATTATAATACAATAACAATTATACATATAATTAAATGTCAGATTAATTTTGCTGTATTTTATTTCAATTTTAAAACTGTATTCAGATTTGTTCAGTATTCAGAGTCTACTGTTCATAGCTCAAGAGCTCACAATATTGAGAAGATCAGAGTAAATGAACATTGATCAAAAACTTTGGAGGTGAAGGGCTTCCATCAACAACAATACATTTAAAAATGGCAGCATGCATCTGTCCTTCCTGCCCTTGCTTGTCACACCTCAATCTACAGATACTAGGTGGAAAAGGTAGAACACACTGGTGGTCTTCCCACTTCTTTTGGTCATAATGACTAAGTCAGTTGGCACACAAGTGAAGATCTCCCATAGTCTGTTTCCACTGAATGTCGTTTAAGTCAAACAAGGTTGCTGACCCCTCTTGGCTAGGCTCAATTCTCTTGCTCCAGTAGAAGGAAGATAGGGATTAAAGAGAAGAACTTTTTCAGTGGACCAGTAGGAAGACAGGCGAGGTATAGCAAGTCTAGTGCAAAGACAGGTGGTCACAGTGTTGTAGAGAGGTAGCTGTGTAGTGAAGAAGCCAGCTCTGGAAAACAGTGAAACAAGGGAGGAATTCCAGGACACAGCTGGGCAAAAAGGAGAAGCCAGGTCCAAACCACACAGATAATTGGCAATGTGGCTAATCCATTCATAATTTAGTGATAGTATGGTTTAAAATATTTCTTCATCTGGCTATCTCCTACGTGTCCTTCAAGACTCAACTCTAGTGTCACCTCTTCCAGTAAGTGCTCTCTGAACCCCAGTATAATTTTGACGCCAATCCAATTAATCCAATGTGCTCCCACAGTACCCTAGATTTACTATCATCATTTCTGTACTCCTCACTGTACTTCAACTGTTTACATATTTCCCCCATTAGACTGAAGATTCTTCAAAGATGGGGTCACATACTTGCTCTATTTTTATTCTCATTGCCTAACATATAGTGGGAGCTCAATAAATGTTTGCTAAATGCATATAGAAACATACCTGTGTTACCTGACACTAATTATAACTCATTAAAAATTTTTTTTTCTTGGTGCCAACTGATCTCATCTTTCACACATATTTTAAGTATAATGAAAAAACTTGCTATACTGTTTATTAAGATCACTGTTCTCTTGCTAACCCAAAAAATTATAAATGAAACAAATACATCAATCTGCTTTTTAATTCTAAAGTAATAATAAACTTATGTGATACTTACATTCAAAAGTTTCATCACTATCATTATCTTCATCTGAACTGATTTCAGCATATTTTGGTTTTTCATTAACTGTGCTACGCTTGCGTTTATTCATTTTCACACGTTCACAAAGTGGCATGGTGGATTCAATTTCTGCCAGGAGTTCAGGGGGTAATTCTTTTAACACTGATTGATCTATACTACCTATTAATAAAAGGTAAGAAAAAACATAAATCTGAAGATAAAAGGGAAATTTTAACTGTTAAACACAAAATGAAATATTAATATTTATGTAAGTTTTCTAAGTTACATTTGTATTTTAATAAAACACATTTATAATTAGTCTTAACCTAAACTGATAATGCAGTTTTTACACATATTATCATCATAAACAACTTTTAACAACTATTGCTATCACAGCAATAGAGGGTAGTTATATCATCAATTTTTGATGTAATTAGTGCCTTCATTTGTTTGCACTGACTGAGACCTACTTGCATTTTCAGGTGTATCTGTAGCAGGGTGTATACCTCACATTCTTGGTAGCACTCAAATTTGTTTTAAGAGTTCTGGAGCAGTAAGTTTGAAAGTAATCAATCCCTCGGTATAAATGTTAAGAGTTGGAGAGGATACCTGTCACCTCATTCTCCTCTATAGGATCTTGGTGGTTGTGTATGGTGGCTGGGACAAAATTTCCTATGCTTTTACCTATCTTTGTCTATGAGAGGCACAGGAATACCCTTAGTATTACAGAAAATTTCCTCAAACAGCCAAACCAAAATATGTGTTTAACTGAAGATACCAGGAACATGAAAGGCAAGATAAATAGGAAAAAGCATTTTAAAATATAAATGTCAACTAAAAAGGGTAAATTCAAATCTGTTATGAAATAAACTCATATTTTTCCATGAAAGAATAAAGGATACAATACTATTAGAACTATTAACATAACATTTACTATTTAATCCTGCACACATATACACAAACATACAAACAGTTGCTAAGAAGAAATCAATCCTTAACATCCTGTTGCGAGCTTAAAAATAAAGTAGAACTAGCTTAAGTTATTTACTCAGGATAAATTGTCCTTGATGACTACTAAAGATGACAATTTTAACTTACTTTACTTACCCATGTAAATCTTTGAGTAGAAGTATAAAAATGATGTCTCACCTAAATTTTAAGAACTGGGAGCAAAGAGTACCTTAGTGGTTTACAGCAGGGATATTAGTAACTATAATCAAGATTAAGACCATAACATTCAAATGATATTAGTGCTTATGCAAAGATTAAATATAAATCATTCCAAAAATAAATAGGTACTGGTTAAGACAGTTTAAACATCATAAGAACACACAACACTAATAATTTAAGAAGATAAAACATAAACTATCAGTCTCAAATGACAAATAATCTTTTTATTCATCATGAAGGAGTTATTTCAGTAACTGATAACTTCTATTCATCCAAATACATGAATAGCAACAATTTACCCAACAAAGATGTAAAACTTATGACTAGTAAAATCCCAAAGGCTTCATTGCTTAGAATTGTGACATATTAATGTTGAATTTAACTTATATATGTCATTTTCAAATCATTTAATATTCCCTTGCTCTTTCTTAATTTAAATGTACTGTATCAGTGAAGTTCACTTTACAGAATATTAGTAGAGGTAAAAAAAATCAACTTCAGCTCTGAATCATCATTATCTTCACTGCCAAGGTGAACATACTCTTCATCACATTTATAAGTTCTTAATGCTCTGAACACCTCTAACTAAATAAATGGTTTTTTAATGGAAAGATCATGTCTTCTGGTATATACTTTCCCCTTTCTACATGATCTATAATATTAAGTATGTAAATGAAATGGTCAGTTAACTGAGTTCTGACTCTGTGGTTCACAATTTCTTATGTTAACTTACAGATGTACCACCTCTATAGTTTCAGAATTGCTGTATATGATACAAATGAAGATAGCTCCAAATTTTTAAAAGATGGAAATTCTTTTTGTACTACATGAAACATAACTTTTTGGGATTTATAAATATGTATAGCCCAAAAAGTATCTGGCTTTTAGTTCATCATGAGATTTTCTGAAGAAGCAGATTTGACTAACTGTTATGTTCTACTTAAGATTAAAATTTCCATTCACAAAGATATGCTGACTTGATAAAATATCATAGAATTATTCTGCAGATAAATATACAATAAATAATCAAGGGTTAAGATATATATGGGTACTTGCTCTCTCTTTACAATGGTTCACTATATCCCAAGAACAGGGAGTTTGCTCTCTTCATTTTTTCTTTAAAAAAAAAAAAAAAAATTCACAATAGCCAAACATGGAAAATTTATGCCTTATATCTCATAAAGCAGGTAACAAAGATCATTCATTGTAGTTTACCATTTCTAATTCCTTAAATTAAAAACAATACTATCAGATTTAAGAGCTCTACTATTCTGTACATCATTATAACTTCTGCATAAAGCTGAAAGTTACAGCAACACAATTTAAAGACTTCGTGTTTCATTTCTAAAGATGATCCAACTAAAAAAAGAAAGATCCAGCAATGGTTAATGTCTCTCAATGTACTGTCCTCCAAAAGTGGACTGCCTTATTTTGAACAGATATACCTATTTCACAGATCTGTGTATTTTCTGTATTTCTTCCTTTTCATAAAACACTTTATAAATTGACTCAGCAAGGTCCTTTGATTATGTAGGGTAAGCAATAAAATGCTTGACATTTCTATGTCAGAATCTTTAACACACTGAAGATTGGATAACTGACTCAGTTTCAACAGAAATGAATAAACAGTGAGTACTGTAAATGATCGCTAGAACATACTTGGTTATGATCATTTACCTGAATTAGAAAATAGTCCTTTAAATAATGCAAAAACAAGGTTTCACTGGCTACATCTTAATATGTTGATGATTTTAAAGGTTATTGTTATTTGTTATCTGTTCTTAAAACCCTGAGACTGTGGATCCTTTATGATTATCTTTCTCACCTCTTTTCTCTCATGTCAACTACTTTATGCTTTAAATTAGGTTATTTGAATCACCACAAAATTTTAAGTTACTGGCTTGAGGGATAATGCCGTGTAAGTTAATTTGGTGAGGCACCACACTGCTGTAGATGGATATTCCATTGGATATACTGCATCTTTATTTTCTGGCTCTATTAAAGCTAAAGAAAAGATTTACTTTTAGGTGTGCTACATTTTAGCAATCCTGAATTCCCAGTATAAATCACTCACACTAGGACACTTACCGGATTATTAAAATGAGAAGTTATCAAAAGATTAAAAGTCCCAAAAAGTCACTAATTTAATAACTAACACTGACTTGATGGACAAGTGTTTGAGTAAACTCCGGGAGTTTGAGATGGACATGGAGGCCTGGCGTGCTTCGATTCATGGAGTCACAAAGAGTCGGACATGACTGAGCAACTGAACTGAAACTGAACACTGTGTTATGTATGTTCTTTTAAATAGGGAAACAACCCTGAGGTTAAAATAAACAACCCCAATCAATGGACTCTTTAGGATTGAAGTTTCAGACAATGAAAGCCAGTTACATGCAGAAACAAACCAGGAAACTCACATAAACCTCCTAATTTTATGTCATAAAAAACATAAAAAAAAAAAAAAACATTTTAGGTAGGCAAATTGTAGCACCAGTAAGCTACCAATATTATAGAGGAGTACCATCAAAGATGATGCTGTGAAGGTGCTGCACTCAATATGTCAGCAAATTTGGAAAACTCAGCAGTGGCCAAAGGACTGGAAAAGCTCAGTTTTCATTCCAATCCCAAAGAAAGGCAATGCAAAAGAATGCTCAAACTACCACACAGTTGCACTCATCTCACACGCTAGTAAAGTAATGCTCAAAATTTTCAACCCAAGCTTCAGCAATATGTGAACCGTGAACTTCCACATGTTCAAGCTGGTTTTAGGCAAGGCAGAGGAACTAGAGATCAAATTGCCAACATCCGCTGAATCATCAAAAAAGCAAGAGAGTTCCAGAAAAACATCTATTTCTGCTTTATTGACTATGCCAAAGTCTTTGACTACATGAATCACCACAAACTGTGGAAAATTCTGAAGGAGATGGGAATACCAAACCACCTGACCTGTCTCTTGAGAAACCTGTATGCCGGTCAGGAAGCAACAGTTGGAATTGGACATGGAACAACAGATTGGTTCCAAATAGGAAAAGGAGTATGTCAAGGCTGTATATTGTCACCCTGCTTATATGCAGAGTACAACATGAGAAACGTTGGGCTGGAAGATGCACAAGCTGGAATCAAGGTTGCCAGGAGAAATATCAATAACCTCAGATATGCAGATGACACCACCCTGATGGAAGAAAGTGAAGAGGAACTAAAGAGCCTCTTGATGAAAGTGAAAGAGGACAGAGAAAAAGTTGGCTTCAAGCTCAACATTCAGAAAACTAAGATCATGGCATCCGGTCCCATCACTTCATGGCAAACAGATGGGGAAACAGAGGCTGACTTTTTTTGGGGGGCTCCAAAATCACTGCAGATGGTGAAATTAAAAGACACTTACTCCCTGGAAGGAAAGTTATGACCAACCTAGACAGCATATTAAAAAGCAGAGACATTACTTTGCCAACAAAGGTCCATCGAGTCAAGGCTATGGTCTTTCCAGCGGTCATGTATGGATGTGAGAGTTGGACTACAAAGAAAGCTGAGTGCCAAAGAATTGATGCTTTTGAACTGTGGTGTTGGAGAAGACTCTTGAGAGTCCCTGGGACTGCAAGGAGATCCATCCAGTCCATCCTAAAGGAGGTCAGTTCTGGATGTTCATTGGAAGGACTGATGCTGAAGCTGAAACTCCCAATACTTTGGTCTGATGCGAAGAGCTGACTCATTTGAGAAGACCCTGATGTTGGGAAAGATTGAGGACAGGAGAAGGGGACGACAGAGGATGAGATGGTTGGATGGCATCACAGACTCAATGGACGTGGATTTGGGTAGACTCTGGCAGTTGGTGATGGACAGGGAGGCCTGGTGTGCTGTGGTTCATGGGGTCACAAACAGTTGGACATGACTGAGCGACTGAACTGAACTGAACCATAAATGGATCTTTTACTTCAATCAGGGGTAAAAAGAAGGAAAAGAAAAAAAAAAGTTGAGCAGTGCAGGCTGTCAATCTGCCCCTCTTGGAATCCTGTGTTAATATGGTTTGAAGACATATTTTTTGGTGCAAATGGTTTCTAAATGCAAGCCAACTTTTTAATTTGAAATCACCACTGATAGAAAATAACATCCAAAGAGTATGAAATGCTAATGACATATCCCTGAAAAAGTTAACACTTGGGCGGTAGAAAGAAAGGGAGGCAATGTGAAGAGAAGTTGGGAAAATGTGGGGTTCAACTATGAATGACCAGGGCATGAAATGCTCCTTCCAGAGGCTCCCGCAAGGTTACCTAACATGATGCAGAACAGGGATAAAGATGAAGACTGTGTGCTAGGAACCAAAATCCAAAGTGAATGTAGGGGCACTGATGAGGAAAAGTTTTGAGGTCACTGCTGACCTTAGAGGAAGAACTTTGACGTGTCTTATTTTATTAGTTATTTGGAAAGAGTAACAGCAAACTAGAAGAAAGATACTACTGGAGAGTTTGTATTTTTGTGATGGTTTAGGATAAAAAGTATGAGATAATCAGGTCTAAAGTTGTCATAATTTTGGTAAAGAGGCAGAAATCCCAAGCATTAGCAAGAAACTTGTTCAGGATTACAAAATTAAAAAAAAATATATTATATATATATATATATATATATATATATATATATATAAAGAAAGACCATTCATTTGTGACTATGGGGGGGTGGTCATCAGGGTCAAATCTGAAGCTATTCCCTTTCTGATGGTATTTGAGAAGACCATCCTGAAACTAATGTGAATCATTAAATAATCACTACATAAAGATTGTGTTAAACTAGTAACTGGCAAGTTTCCCTTTAAATTTTAGCTGGCAATTTTCCAGTTGCATATTGTGACCCATAAGCAAGTTGTTGAGTCAGTTTTGTAACTCTTAACTAGCAATGTGCTTAAAATGAAAGAGAAAATGTGACAGCAGTAAAGGTAGGTGTTATTACGTGTTTGTATGTGTGTATTAGGTCACATCATGCATTTTCTTTCTTGCCTTAGTTCACAATCAAAGGAGTTTGAAAGTCTTTAAACCATAAAAACAGGAAAAAATACAGATGGAAAGGGTTCTTCTAAGTTAATCTACTCCGGTTTTTTTGGCCATGCTACAGTTTGTGGGATTTTAGTTCCCTGACCAGAGATCAAACCTGTTCCCCCTGTAGTGGAAGCATGGAGTCCTAACCACTGGACTGCTCAGGAATTCATAGGCCATCGTTTCTTAAACTATAGGTTCAGTGAAAAATAAACAATAATTTGAATAGTATACTCAAATTAAATTGATTTTACCTATTCTAAGTTGATACAATATTTACTATCTTGTATCAGAGAGCTTAATTATCTATGTTTATAAGTCTGATATAAAAGTAGCCCATGTTACTGTTTTGAAGCCATGTTACAATAAAACCTTGGATTACTCAGAAATTACTTTTATTTTTTATGTAAATCTTTCTAAAAAGCACCATAAAGTGAAAGTCGCTCAGTCATGTCCAGCTCTTTGCAACCCCAAGGACTGTATATACAGTCCATGGAATTCTCCAGGCCAGAATACTGGAGTGGGTAGTTTTTCCTTCTCCAGGAGATCTTCCCAATTCAGTTCTCCTGCATTGCAAGCAGATTCTTTACCAGCTGAGTCACCAAGGAAGCCCAAGTATACTGGAGTGGGTAGCCTATCCCTTCTCCAGTGGATCTTCCCAACTCAGGAATTGAACCCAGGTCTCTTGCATTGCAGACAGATTCTTTATCAACTGAGATATCAGGGAAGTATCATATCCATCATTTTTTAACAAGATAACTTTCTTGACTCATGATCGCTATTGAAAAGATCAAGCTTTCCACTATGTTTATATGCCAATGTCTTGAGGAGTTAATTGCTATGCATAAGGCTGTTTTGAAATGATATAAAATGATTTATGCCTTCCTTCTGAATTCTCTAAGTGTGCTTGCAATTAGCTGAAAGGTGGACACTCAGATTCTGCTAATAGTGTAGAATATATAACACAGAAAATGGTGTTCAAATCCTTCAATTCATTTATACCACTCTTGGAAATTTATCCCAAGGAAATTTGTATATAACACAACAAAAAGTTCTATGAAGAAAGATATTTAGATCAGTTTTATCTATTGTAACATCAAAATTTCCAACAATAGGGGACCACAGTAAATCACATATATAGAATTATGAATGATGCTAGTACAGAGATAGTAAATGTAAAGAAAAGAGAATGCAAAATGACAATTATATACACTGCACGTTTGTAAAAGATAACTGTACCAGGAGTTGAATAAAACAAATGCTAACATTATAGTAACTTAAGAAGTGAATTTTCCTAAAGAAATAGAAGCTATATTTTATGGAAACAAGAAAAAGGTCAATGATTATTTGTGAGCGGTTAGAAGATATTTCATGAACACAGTGGGTTTTCACAGCAATGAGGTGGAGTGAGGTGGGGGATGGAGGACAGGGGCCGAGAACTAGGAGTTGGAGGCCATTTAGGAGCATTCCAGCTCTGTCTGCTCTGGACAGAGCATGATATTCAACAGGGAGAAAAAGTAGGTAAGGTTCAGAGGTAACAGTCTTTTTAAGGAGGGAGAGAATCAGAATGTACTTTAGAAAAGTTACTCTAGCAGTGATTTGTGGGATGGTCTGGAAGGGGAAAGACACCAGAAAGAAAATCTTCTAAGAGATAGTTACTATGTCTATGTCAAACCTGCCTTCAAACTATGGTCTTGGAGAAGACACCTGAGAGTCTGTTGGACGGCAATGAGATCAAACCAGTCAATCTTAAAGGAAATCAACCCTGAATATTCATTGGAAGGACTGATGCTAAAGCTGAAACTCCCAACAGTTTGGCCACCTGATGCAAAGAGCCAACTCACTGGAAAAGACGCTGAAGCTGGGAAAGACTGAAGGCAGAAAAAGGGGCTAACAGAAGATGAGATGGTTGGATGGCATCACTGACTTGATGAACATGAGTATGAGTAAGCTCCAGGAGCTGGTGAAGGACAGGAAAGCCTGGTGTGCTGCAGCCTATGGGGTCGCAAAGAGTCGGACACGACTGAGCAATTGAACAACAATGTGAAAGTAAGAGAGAAGAGAAAGTAGATGCTATGAATTTAACCATTTTTGAAATGTGATGTTATACATTTAGCAAATCAAACTTCAGAATAGAATATTAAGTTCAAAACAACTATTTAAGATCATGAAGAAACCAGAAAATATGAAATCGAGCACAACAAAATTCACATGTTGATATCTGAATCAATCTGATCAGGTTATTAGTTACTCAACTAATTACTATTACATTAGGCCAAATATGTAGAGAATTAGCAAATTTTATAGCATTCTACAAAGACATTTTCTAATACACTAGAAATGGCATATTTTCTGATTTTGTTACTACTACCAATGGCTGTAAAACAATTTTTAATTTTAACTAGTCTACTCTCACCTTACTTCTTCCACACTGTACTCTTAATTAGCCAAAATGTTCAACTTCTTTAGACTTATAGTGCTTTTTCCTATTGCCCTTGTGCTAAATACACGTGAATCATATTCCTCAGGATTCACACAGCACTTTTTTGTCTTAAGAGTATTATTCTGTCACTACATCTTTAGTTATCCATATTCTCCATAAGACCATAATCTTGATAAAGCCGTAAGACTGTGTTGCAGTTGCAGAATCTAGCAGAGTGCATGGGATGTTGAAGACGGCCATAAATATTTATTGATGATTGGAGAAGGCAATGGCAACCCACTCCAGTACTCCTGCCTGGAAAATCCCATGGACGGAGGAGCCTGGTAGGCTGCAGTCCATCGGGTCACTAGGCGTCAGGACACAACTGAGCGACTTCACTTTCACTTTTCACTTTCATGCATTGCAGAAGGAAATGGCAATCCACTCCCATATTCTTGCCTGGAGAATCCCAGGGACGGGGGAGCCTGGTGCGCTGCCGTCTACGGGGTCGCACAGAGTCGGACACGACTGAAGCAACTTAGGAGCAGCAGCAGCAGAGTAATCATTAGAATAAGTTTGTGGTCTCCCCAGAAATTTTTCCAGCTGAAAATTCTTTTTTATATCCTGAAAGCAGTTATCAGTTGTTCTATTTGACAATTATAGAGAAGCTATCCACAAAAAGAAGAGACTGAAGAGAAGATTTCATAATTGACTTGCAACAAGTATAAAACATTTAAAGGTAATTTCAGTCTGTATACACTTGTTAAATGTTTTTAATATATCAACTATATATTAATATATTAATAATTTATATATAATTCTACTACATAAAAATACTCACAAATATTAAATATCCTGTCAAAAATACTGTACTTAGCTAATGTCATATTACATTTACAGATATTAGACAAAAAGGAAAATAATTCAAGTCTCTATCTAAATCAGTCTTTTTATTCACACATAAAAATTTTGAGTCTCATTTGCTACAGAATAAGGAATCTAGCTATCAGATCCACCTATATAAAACTTCAATTTTATATTTATATTATGTTCAACAACTAAAGCCTGTGGGGTTAAATCTGCCTCACCACCCATTTTTGTATATAAGGTTTCAGTAAAATACAGTGACGCACAGTCATTCACATACTGTTTTGGGCTGCTTTTCTACTACAATGTTAGAGATTTAAGCGGGACACAAAGCCTAACATATTTACTATTTAGCCTTTATGCAACAAGTTTGCTGTCCCCTGGTTGATATTATGACATACTTTACTCAATATGAGACAAAGTGCCACTCACTCTGCAAGTGCAGTCTATATATTTATATTCTACATAGTTTAAGTCACTGCAAATCAGTTTATTTAATGAAGACAAAATGCCAAGAAATTGGTTTAAAGCAACTGAAAGAACACTATTACAAATGAAGTATGCAGAAGAAAAGATTTTAAGAAAAATCTTGCTTTAAGCATCGTGTATTGATACTGATTAGCACCTCAAAGATTTCATCACTGTGTACCTGTCAAACTGCTATGAGGAAGAATTACAAAAAGAAACATTTTTTTTTAATTTTAGGAAATGTATAATGTAAATGACAATTTACTACTATCTAATATAGAAAGGAGCAGCGATTATAAGATCCATTCTTTCACATATACACACAGTGAAAAAATAAATGGTATATAACTTCAACCTAATTTGTCTCACGGAACTAGAAAAAGAATAAACTAAACCCAAAGTTAGTAGAAGGAAATAACAAAGACCATAACAGAAATAAATGAAACTGAGACTAAGAAGAGAACAGAAAAGATAGATGAAAGGAAGAGATTTCTGAAACGGTGAAGTTGACAAGACTTTAGGTATGGTTACCAAGAGAAAAAAAGAGACTCAAAATTAAAAAGGAAAGGGAAGACATTACAACTAATACCACAAAAAGGATTGTAAGAGACCACTATGAATAATTATACACCAACAAATTTGACAACCTGAAAGAAAGAATAAATTCCTAGAAACATAATCTACTGAGATTAAATCATGAAAAAATACAAAATCTGAACAGACCAATTACTAGGTGGCAGATCCCAAAAACCTCCCAACAAAGAAAAGCCCAGGACATATGACTTCACTAGTGAATTCTATCATACATTTAAACACCAATCCTTCTCAAAGTCTTCTAAAAAGAGAAGAGGAGGAAACACCTCCAAGCTCATTTTACAAAGCCAGCATTACCCTATACCAAAAGCAGACAAACACACTGCAAGAAAACCATAGGGCAAATTCCCTGATGAACAGAGAACCCAAAGTCTTCAAAAAAAAGATATCAGCAATAAAAAGATCATATACTATGATCAAATGTGATGTATTACAGGGATGCAAGGACAGTTCAACACACACATATCAATGGATGACATACCAAATTAACAAAATGAATGACAAAAATAATTACCTCAATTGATGCAGAAAAAACATTTGACAAAATTCAACATCCATTCACAATAAAAAGTCACAACAAACTGGATGTAGAGGGAATGTACATGAACATTAGAGAAGCCCACAGTTAACAATATACTCAATGGCAAAAAGCTGAAAGCTTTCACTGAGATCACAGGAAGAAGATAAGGATGGCCACTCTTGTCCCTTTTATTCAACACAGTACTGAAAATCTTAGCCAGAGTAATTAGCCAAGGAAAAGAAATAAAGGACATCTAAATCAGAAAGGAAGAAGCACAACTGTCAGTATTTGTAGATGATATATTATGCAGAAAACTCTAAAGACCACTAAAATTGTTAGAACTAATAAACAAATTCAGTAAAGTTGCAGGATAAAAATTCAATACACAAAATTCAATTGTATTCTGATACATTAACAATGGACTATCAGAAAGAGAAATTAAGATAATCTCATTTACAACTGTAACAAAAACAATAAAATACATAGGAATAAACTTAACCAAGGAGATGAAAGAGATGTATACTAAAAACTGTTATGACACAGCTGATGAAAGAAATTGAAGACACAAGTAAGGGGAAAAATATTCCATCCTCGTGGACTGGAAAATTTTGTTGTTGTTGTTCAGTCACTTAATCGTGGCTGACTCCTTGCGACCACATGGACTGCAGCATGCCAGGTTTCCCTTCACTATCTTCTGGTCCTTCACTATCTCCTAGAGTCTGCTCAAACTCATGTCCATTGAGTCAATGATACCATCCAACCAACTCATCCTCTGTTGCCCTCTTCTCCTCCTGCCCTCAATCTTTCCCAGCATCAAAGTCTTTTCCAATGAGTTGGCTCTTCACATCAGGTGGTCAAAGTATTAGAGTTTCTGTTCAGCATCAATCCTTCCAATGAATATTAAGTGTTGATTTCCTTTAGGATTGATTGGTTGGATCTCCTTGCTGTTCAAGGGACTCTCAAGAGTCTTTTCCAGCACCACAATTCAAAAGCACCAACTCTTTGGCACTCAGCCTTCTTTATGGTCCAATTCTCACATCTGTACATGACTACTCAAAAACTGATGTGTGTATTTTATGTGATCGTCACTCAGTCATGTCCGACTCTTTGCAACCCCATGGAGAGTGGCCTGCCAGGCTCCTCTGTCTGTGGAATTCTCCAGGCAAGAATACTGGAGTGGGTTGCCATTCCCTTCTCCAGGGGATCTTGGAGATCCCCATAGCTTTGACTACATGGACCTTTGTCTTTAAGGTGATGTCTCTGTTTTTTAATATATTAAGTTCACCATAGCTTTTTTTCCAAGGAGCAAGTATTTTTTAATTTCATGGCTGCAGTCACTGTCCACAATGATTTTGGAGCCCAAGAAAATAAAGCCTGTCATTGTTTTCATTTTTTCCCCATCTATTTGCCATGAAGTGATGGGACAGGATGCCATGATCCTAGTTTTCTGAATGTTGAGTTTTAAGCCAGCTTTTTCACTCTCCTTCATCAAGAGACTCTTTTGTTCCTCTTCATTTTCTGCCATTAGGGTGATATCATCTGCATATCTAAGGTTATTGATATTTCTTCCAGCAATCTTGATTCAAACTTGCACTTCATCCAACCCCATTTCACATTTCGCATGATGTACTCTGCATATAAGTTAAATAAGAAGGGTGACAATCTATAGCCTTGGCATACTCCTTTCCCAATTTTGAACCAGTCCATTGTTCCATGTCTGGTTCTAACTGTTGCTTTTTCACGTGCAGACAGGTAACGTCCATACAAGCCAAAATAATCTACAGATGCACTGCAATCCAATCTTTATCAAAATTCCAATAACATTTTTCAGAGAAATAATCCTGAAACTTGTACAGAATCACAAAATAGTCAAATAGTCAAAGCAATCTTGAGAAAGAACAACAAAGCTGGGGAAACCACACCTCCTGATTTCAAACTACAATATAAAACTATAGTAATTAAAATGGTATGGACTGGCATAAAAACAGACACAAAGATCAATGGACAAGAACAAAGAGTTCAGAAAAAACTTATGTATATATGGTCAATTAACTTACTAAAAAGGAGCCAAGACTATTCAATGGGAAAATGATAGTCAATCCATCAAATGGTGTTGGACAAACTGAAAAGCCACAGGCAAAAGAATGAAACTGGACCACTATCTAATACAAAAAAATCAACTCAAAATGGATTACAGACTTGAATGTAAGACCCCAAACCATGAAATTCCTAAAAAGAGAAAACAAGCAGTAAGGATCTTGACACTGGTCCTGGCAATGATTTTTTTTGGAGCTGATACTAAAAGTGAAGGCAACAAAAATGAACAAATGGGACTATATCAAGCAAAAGCTTTTGCACAGCAAAGGAAACAATCAACAGAAAGAGAAGGCAACCTACTGAATGGGAGAAAACATTTGCAAATCCAATATCTGACAAAGGGCTAATATGTAAAACAAATAAAGAAATGATATAACTCAATACCTAAAGTAACCAAACAATCCAATTAAAAAACAGGCAGAGGATCTAAATAGACATTTTTCCAGAGAAGACATATAGATGGCCAACAAGTATATGAAAAGGTGCTTAACATTACTATTCATGTGGGAAATGTAAATGAAAACCATGAGATATCACCTCATACCAGCTACAATGACTACTATAGCACAGACAATAAATAAGAAGTGCTGATGTGAATGTCCATACTCTTCTGTGGGCACTGTTGGTGGGAAAGTAAATGGGTGCAGCCATTATGGAAAACAGTATGGAGGTTCCTCAAAAAAATTAAAAACTACCATATGACTGGGCAATTCTACTTCTTAAAGTTTTTATTTTTAACCTATCTTTTAATTAGAGGAAAACTACTTTACAATGTTATGTTGGTTTCTGCTGTACAACAACACAAATGAGCCACAATTACACATGTATCACCTCTCTCCTGAACCTCCCTCCATTCTCCACATCCCACCCCTCTAGGTCATCACAGAACACCAAGCTGGCTCCCTGTATTATAGAGCAACTTCTCACCAGCCATCTCTTTTACACATGGTGGTGTATATATGTTGATGCTACTGCCTCCATCCATCCCACTCTTTCCTCCTGCCACTGTGTGCATAAGTGTGTTCTCTATCACTGCATCTCCATTCCTTCCCTGCTAATGGGTTCATTAATACCATTTTTCTAGATTCCATATACAAATGCATTAATATGATATCTGTTTTCTTGTTTCAGACTTACTTTACTCTATATAACAGGTTCTAGCTTCATCCACCTCACTAGAACTGATTGAAATTTGTTCCTTTTATGGCTGAGTAATATTCCATTACAAATACATACACACATGTATGCCACATCTTCTTTATTCATCCAACTGTTGGGCATCTTGGCTGCTTTCATGTCCTATCTACTGTAAATAGTGCTGCTATGAACATTGGGATACATGTGTCTTTTTCAATTATGGTTTCCTCAGGGTATATTGGACAATTCTACTTTTGGTTATATATCTATAGGACATAGAACCACTATCTCAAAGATATATGCACCTCCATTTTCACTCTAACAGTATTTATAGTAGCTAAGACATGGGAAAAACAAGTTATTTAGTCCACTGATGGGTAAATAGATACAGAAAATATGATATATATACACAATGGAATATGATCCAATTAAAAAAAAAAAAAACCCTGCCATTTGCAATGATGTGGTTGGACTTTAAGGGCATTATGCTAAGATATATAAGTTAGAGAAAGACAAATACTATATAATTTCACTTATATGTAGAATCTAAAAAAAAAAACAAACCCAAAATTCATAAGCAGAGATTGATCTTTGCCACAAGTAGGAGGTGGGTGAGGTGGGTAAAGGCAGGCAAAAGGTAAAAACTTTCAGTTATATGTTCTGGGAATGGCAATGTACAGTGTGAGGTGATGGATGTTAACTAAACTTACTGTGGTAATCACTTCATAATAAATACATACAGTCAACCCTTCATATCTGTGGATGAGCAATCTGCAGATACAAAGAGCTTACTGTACTATACCCTTTAACAATATATAAGGGACTTCGAAGCATCTGTGAGGGGTCCTGGCACCAACTCCTGTAGATACTGAGGGAAAAGCTACACGTCAAATCATTATTTTATACAGTTAAATGACTATAATGCTGTATGTTAACTTTATCTCAATAAAATGGAACGACATAAATGGTGACAGCAATGCCTTCAGATATACATAGTGTATGTATACACAAATGAGGTATCTTCAAAAATTACTTTCTTAATGGGATAAATTCAATTAAAAATAGGATGAATGCATTTTTTATATTAAAAATTGGACAAATTTTAACTCTTACAATAAGATTCACTTTGGTTTTCATAAGGAAGGAAATTGGTTTCTCTATTTTAAAAGTGAACAAACTTTGAATCATATCTTTGAACAAATCATAGCTATGATTTGTTGAAGGCTCTGAGAGCAGTGATCTTCGAACTACACAATGTATAATGGGCTTAAAGTTAGTTAGTACGTTAGTAGCCAGAGAAAGGCAATGTTTCTGTGGGTGGAGAAGAGGATTCATGTTAAAAAATTCAGATTATATTGTAACATATTATGTCATAGTACAGTATATGTATACCATTAACTCTAATACTAAATTACTCTAACATACTGAATTTCTTTATTCTTAAAGAAGCTATTGAAAACTTCCCTGTACAAGAAATTGAGATAGATATTAAGATAATGGATACCTACTTGATATTATACTATAATACATTATACATATAATGTGAATTATATACTATAATATTAAAATATTGTATTAACTATGTAATATAATGCTATGATATACTCAACTATGTTATAGTATCAAGTAGGTATCCATTATCTTAATATCTGTATCAAGCTCTTACAGGAGAGGATTTCAATAACATTTTTTAGAATGAGAGGGAATTCAGTGTGTTAGAATAATGAGTATTCTCTTATAAACTGGAGTAAGTTCTCTCAAATTAATCATTTGTTTGTTTCTCACCCGTTTAATAGTCTTATCTATTTCCACAGATAGCAAAACCTTATAGAAGCTATCTCCTTGGCTGGTTTGAGATAACAAATGGGAATGAAAGAGACTACCACTAGCAAACTTTAATACATTTAACTTTTATGAAAAAATTCTATTTAATGAATCTCTTTAAATCAAAATTAATTTATCTACTAAGTAATGCTTGGATCAGAGAAATTCTATGAATAGAAATCATGGACAAAATTTTTCAAAGAATTGCTCTGAAATCATAACTGCAAAGTATGTATTATGTTGATTTCTGTAACAAATATTCTCTAAAATTTCCCAAAGATATCGCCAATAATAAAGTCTTTATGGAAACTAAAATTTTAATTTTTTTAGAAAAACATTTTATATATTGTTCAAATGAGCCAAAGTAAATTTCTACTGCAGCATTATTAAGGATTCTGAATATGACAATCGTAGCTACTGAGAATTTCTCAACTTAGGAATTCAAAAACTATGCCCAAAATTCACTGTTAGAAACAGTCTGTTCTCTCACACATACAGAAGCCTAGAGTCCTAAACACAATCCAAGTAGATTGGTAATGCTACATAAAAGGCAAAACCTAATTTTAGTGATCAATCTTTTACTACAGTAGTAACTAAGATGAAATAACTGCCTCTAATAATGACTGCAATCATTAACTGATCAAATGAGCACTATATTTTAAACACTGCTGACTACGATAACTATTAGATAACTCTTTAAAGGCCCTGAACTCAAATAACAGCACGTGATATTTCTTGAAAGCAGTAAAGTGCAAATGATGGAAAACAACATACTATTTAGAAGGAAACAGGGGAGCAAGAATAAAAAGTGATTTCTTTGAATATGAAACTAAAGTATTTTGAGACACACTGGAATTGGAAAAGGCCAAAATCAAACTGTTAAAATGTGTAATTACTAACAATAAGCTGTCAGCAACATAATGCATGCTAGCTGATGATCATGCCTAGACTTAAAGATGGTATGTGTATGTGCGTACTAAGTCGCTTCAGTTGTGTCCTACTCTTTGCGACTTTGGACTGCAGCCCTTCAGTCTCCTCTGTCCATGGAATTCTCCAGCCAAGAATACTGGAGTGGGTTGTCATTCGCTTCTCCAGAGGATCGTTCTGAACCAGGGATTGAACCCATGGCTCTTATGTTTCCTGCATTGGCAGGCAGGTTCTTTACCACTAGCGCCACTTGGGAAGCCTAAAGATGGTATAATTTATTATTTTAATTTGGAGACATATTGTACATTAGGGTATACTTTAACCATAAAGATATTTTTTGGCATTTAATTTACTGTCTGAAGTATATTTTAACAGAGATTTTTTTAAACTTAAAGGTTTTACAAAGGTGATATTGGTTCACTACTCATCTCTTCTTGGCAAGGAAGAAGCAAGGTGATGGTAAGAAGAAGGGGAAGGTAACAGAAGTAGGAAATGAGAACGGAATGGATTCAGAGTCAATCTTGTAACAGGTATACAGTAAAATAAAGGTAAAGAATAAATTAAACAGACATGACTGTAAGTCGGTCTCCTTTGGACCTTAACAAAAAGTAGGTAATTGACAGGGTGGAAAGTTTAGGCAACTTGTGAAAATTACGTAACTCTTGAGCTAGGGTCTACTGGTGGGATCATAAAAGATGAATACAACATAATTTAAAACTGCACACAAAAGACTTTTCTAAGATGTGAGCAACACAATCTATTTATTTAACAGGTATTTAGTATGATCTTTTTATGTACTAGGTATTATGTTAGGTACTATTAACAGGAATATACACATATCCCTATAGAAATAAAATTAAATGTAACATCATTTTACATTGTTCACACAAAAGACAAAAATACGTAACCTATACAGGGAGTCATAAACCTATATCCCTACCATTCAAAACTTATCAGCTCAAAGCATATTCATGGAATTTAAAACTACCCTGAAGGGTAAATATTTAAAATATGGATATCACATTAAAGTTTATGGCTCTTTCAAGAAAAGAAAACCTACCAAAAATTTTGGCCCTAGGAATCAACAACAAAATAACCCAGCAATACTCAGTTTTTACTAAGAAAACATAAATATGTTAGAATATGATTTTCTGTGACTCCAAATAACATCCCAAGTAATGTATACTACAAAAGGTCAGTAATCCACAACTGGCATTCCTATGCATGTAATTTTAAAAATCCATAATTATATCGCTCTGCTATTGCTACCCTAACAGCAGAGACCTAAAATAAAACCAAAATTAGTCCATTACTGAAAAAGAAATATTAAACCTATGGTATAAATAAAGCCAAAAGATACCCACGTAGGATCCTGAAATCAATCTAAAATTTGATGAAAAGGTTCACTTTCAGTGGTATATGCATTGATATATGTGTGTGTATACACATACATGCACATGCATACACACAGACACCACACTTTTAGCAGGCAGACATACCCAGATTAGTTACTAATATCAACATATCAAGTATATGCATTTGTGTTAAAGGTATACTTAGGAAAAACACTGGATTAGTACTACAAGTTTGTATTCACAGGCAATGAAATTACATGTGAAAAAACCAAGAGAAATAATACAGTAGTTACTAATTAGGAACTATATTCATTCCTTGATACTTAGCTGTAAGGATTCTTTGTTAGAACAGAGCTTAGAAAAGCAAGGCTGGCATAAACAAGCTGACAGAGGGGCAGGGAGAAAAAGATGGTCCAGATCAAGGGGACAAGAGGGTACCACTTTCCATCTTTCCATCTGACTCTTCTATAATTGTACAACTATACTCTTTAGTTTATATATAGAAGCCACTCTTAAACTCTCAGTGAAAATTAATAAAGACAATCTCTATCTAAAAGAAAACAATTTTGGTGCTAGCCACTACACTTCAACAACCTCTTTTACATAAACAATTCTGAAAAGATGCATTCAAGTTAAATACTAAAGACTATTCATTAATTAAAGCTAAGACTTTAATATTTATAGGTCTGACAGCCATATTTTAAAATCTGAAAGCTTCACTTAAACTAGTACAAATATTAGTGATAGAGGCAATCTTTTTTCATTTTCGAAAGACAAAACCAAATGATTGACAGTGAGAAAGCAAACATACGAGAAGAATAAAAACAGATTAGTCTGAACAAATTATTTCTTTGAATAAAGAGTTCTTAGTAATAATACTGTTTTCAATTAACGTTTTTTGATAGAAAAGATACAACAGTATTTTACAAAGATAATAAGCAATATACCTCTGTATCTCCTAATACATGACATGTAGTTATACAACACAACATTCTGTGATGATGCAAATGTCCTCTCTGTGTTAGTAACATCAGCACTTGTCACATTTGGCTACTGAGGATGTAAATTTTTAAATTTTATATAGTTTGAAGTAAACAGCCTAAAGAGGTTATTAACTATCATATTGGACAGTACAACTCTAAAGAGTTTCATGTATTTATTAATAAGTATAAATCTAGGTTATTCATGACCTTCTTTCACAGAATGTGAACTTAAAAATCGAACAAAAAAATCACTTCTGTTACCTTAAAAACTATATCCCAACCTATTTACACTGTACAGGCTAAGTAAGTCTTACCATATAGCATCATCAAATTTTATATAAATATATAAAAGAGTATACAAAACCCACAAAATTATATTTTCTATACAAACTGATACTGTATTTTCAGCACTTGACTTTTTTTTCCTCCCAGGAACAATACTATTTACGTAACTAGAGAATTTAATTCAGAAACCATGCAAATCCCCCCCCAAAAACCCAACACAGAAAATAAAAACACATCCAAAAAAAGTAAAAACACCAGAAATGTTTAAAACTGATGATTTAACCCAATTTAAGACATAAACACCATTCCCTATTATTCTTCCATAGAAAAGACCAAAACTCTGTATTTAAAAAAATGAAACATTCATAACTAATCATCTTCTTCATAAAAAGATGAAATAACCTTTTACACAACTTCTTAAACTATATACACTCAAACCATTAATTAATGAATAATCAATTTATTCTTTAAAATAATTGATGATAAGTTTGTTGAAAAACAATATTAAAAGACATTTAATATTCTTAAGAGAATTTGTAATACAGACTTTTGTATACCATATAGTTTTACTGAGACTTTAGAAATTAAATTCAGTCAACTTATTACCTCACTACAGAATGGATTATCTCTACAGTCAAAATAACTTTTTAAAAAGTTGTTAAATACACCTATGTTAATCATGCATTCTAATCATTCACTTGATTAGCAAGCAACTTTCACAAATGCTGAAATAATTAAACAGCAAAAGGAACTTTTCTCTGTGAAACCAACAGTAAAAAATCACAACTATGGTGAATAGTAGAGGTGGGAGAGAAAGAATTTTCAATGAGAACTTTTTGTCTGTGTTACCACAAACAATTCACTGCTGTTTTATATTGTTTTCTTTTCATGCAGTAGTGTTTCAACTTTTGTAAATTTCCATTTTTAAATCCACAGTAACCCTAGAACTTAAAAAGAAAACTCACTAGAATACAGATGACATCGAGTAAGTATTCTTACCTTTATTTGACTTTGACGGTTTATTCTTGATAGGTTTAAGGGAACTTCTTGATTTATCCTCTCTATCTTTAATAAGTTTTTGAACATCATCCAAAGACAGTTTCTGCAGGACAACTACAGGCTTAGCTCCTTTATTTAGATCTTCAACTAATCCCATTTTTTCTACTTTGTCTTTCTGCTCTCCTTTCATTTCCATTTTCTTTGTCTCCTGAGTAATATTGCCATCTTTATCCCTCTTGATTTTTGGAATGACAAAATTTTTCAACGCACCAGACCTGCCCCCCAACAAATAACTTGGAAATTCTGCCTTATTGTCAGGGTGCGTTTTATTACTGTCTACTTTACTCTTGTTACCCTCTGTCCTTCTGTCATCCTTACTATTTGGCGCTTTAAAACCAGGCTTATCAGGTCTTGATTTATTAGAATCTCCTTGTTTAACACGAGGACTGTCAGGTCTTGACTTTTGCTCCCCAGAAGATGGTCTTTCCCTTGAGTCCCCTGATTCATGTCTGTGTTTTCTTTCTAGTTTATCAGGTTTAGAACCATCAGATTTAATGCCATGGTCATTTCTACTAGAGGATCTCAAAGTTTCTGGTCTTCGAACCCTAGATTGATCCCCTCGATGTCGTTCAGATTCACTCCTGTCATCTGACTTTTGTTTACTGTCATGATCACGTCTTAGTGACTCAGAGATAGATCGCCCATCAGGTCTCTGCTTTAAGGCTTCAGCTCTTTCTGATTTTAACCGAGGTGAATCAGATTTAATGTCCTGTTTATGTTTAGACACTTCAGGTTTTTTCTCTGTTGATGGCTTTCCAGAATCCCTCCTATTTTCATGTCTATGTTTCGGTGTTTCAGGCCGACCTTCATTTTTTTGCTTTGGAGTTTCAGGTCGGCCCTCACCTTTCTGCTTTGGAGTTTCAGGCCGTCCATCACCCTTTTGTTTGGGGGTTTCAGGACGCCCATCACTCTTCTGTTTTGGAGTTTCAGGTCGGCTTTCACCCTTTTGCTTTGGGGTTTCGGGTCTTGACTTTGTCGTTTCTGCTCTGCCGTTATTTTGTTTGGTGTCATTTGGTTTTATGTCAGGCACTCTATTCTCACTCTGCTTGGGCTCGGCCGCGCTGCTCTCATTCTGTCTGGGTTCAATCATTCTGTTCTCGTTCTGCTTGGGTTCTTCTGCTGGTACCTCAATTTTAATTTCTACCTTAGTTTCACTAGATTTTGTCTCTACCAATCTGTTTTCATTTGGTTTAGACTCTGCCAATCTACTTTCATTCTGTTTCATTTCACTCTTTAAAAGCTCAGGATCAGACTTTTTTTTAGGAGTCTCAGGATGGTTTTCTGGTGTAGATTTGAGATTTCCAATAATATCTTCCTGAAGAACAGAAATAGGTGTGTCATTACATTGTTTGATTTCTTCAGGCTTTTTTATGGAGTCTGAATCCTGAGTTATAGAGGCCTGAGAGTCCACTCTTCCTGCCTGATGAAGATCAATGCTAACCATTAATGCTGGCCTTGACCCATTTCCCGTAGAACCCGTCTCCTGAGAAGCTGGTCTATTACCTCCTGTAGCACCCCCAGCCTCCTGTGGGTAAGAATCTTGTTTTCTTTTTTTCAAAGGCTTATCTGAAATTCAAAGATAAATATTCAGTATCAGTAATAGACATATATTCTTATCTTATTAAAAACCATATGGACTTTGACTATTTTAAAGTCACATTTTAAAAAGACGTGGTGAATGCAAATGTCAAATGCATATATAAAATAGTAGGCATGAATGGCATAATACTTTTAAACCAAGTTTTGAGGAAATATTAACGTTTGCTGTACCTCAAGAAATTTTTGTGACTAGAGTAAAAAGATGATTTAAACTGCTAATTTAATAAAAACTACAAAGAACCCCAAAATGCCAACATACAAAACAGGGTGCTTTAGCCACATGTAAGGAAAGTATGAAAAAGAACAAAACCCAAAAGAAAACAGAAATCATGTTACTGAAAAAAAAAGTATATGAGGATAGTAAGAGAGGAAAAAAAGAACTTAATAGTTATTAAGCTTTGATCCAGGATTCAAATTCTTCAAGGTGTCAACAGCACAAATGTAATTTAAAAGCTAATGCACAGTTCATAAAATATATAACATGCTAGCGCCTTGGGAGTTTGCCTGCTTTAATGATACTTGCTAAATTGTCTGGCTATTTTAACAGTCATTTTTTATTTTTTTAGGACCATCTTTATACTCTCTTATAGTATTTATTAACATGATAAAGTATTATTTAAGAAAAAGAGGATCAAACAGTGAAAAGTCAAAAAGACCACTAAAAACAATCCCTTAAATATGACGGAACCAAGTTCTGAAAAAAAAAAAACAAGTTTTTAATAGCAATGATGCTTTTATACACCAAAATTCCATCATTTTGTTTTCAAAAAATGAAGCAGCAGCCCCTTACAGTTTATAATCTAATCAATTATTACCAAAATTTATTTTAGATATTTGCCAGTAATTTTTTTAAGGAACTAATCACTCTGTATTTTCAGTTATTCAGCAGTCAAATCTATCACTATGTTTTCTCCATTTGCAAAATAACTACATGATGATAACAAATTATGTTGTCATTAAACAGTTTTCCCTAGTTAAAACTAACCTGACAAAAAGTTGTATGAAGCTTTTTGTATCAGTATCTAAGAAAAAAGCACTCAGAATACTAATTTATAGAATTTTGCGTCTGACTGTTCTGCCACACAAAACAACCTTTATATCTTGCCAAAGGGCACACCAAATAATTACCTCAAAAACAGGAGGCTTTATAACCTTATACTTATCCCTTAAACTTTTATAAGCATTTAGAAAAAAAAAATCTAAGCATCTAGAAATTTAAATTAGCATAATCCAAGATTTTTATATTTTTCAATGAAATATGCTTTATGAAAGCCATAAAAATGGTAACCTAAACATCTAAGAATTATTGACATAGATCTCAAGCATCTGGAGAGCTCTCTTAAGAGATGTGTGGCTCATCCTTTTAGTAATATGAACAATCTGTCTTTTAGGAAAACATTAAAATATCATGAAGGCCAAATTTTAAAAGATTATGAAATACTCAAGCATTTGCACATGAGTGATGTGTTAAGTTCGGGGAAGAACTTATAATTTTTTCTACTATGCATAAAATATTGCTAAATACGAAGTTTTAATTCTGGAACTCCTGAAGGGCACTTCACCTCCTCTGCAAAACCCAGAACAACCCCATCACTCCTGCAGAGAGTCCTGGACGCGGTAAAAGCCCGCAGGCTCTGAGTCTCTCAGTCTGATTCAGCTCCACCAAGAACTTCTTCCTGTAAAGATGCTCTGAATCCACACAGGTCACTTCTGTCTATTCACTTTTGTTATCGGTCTTCACTACATGACCTTCACCTAATGATCGAAAGCCATCTCTGTGAAGTATAATTTTAATATTTGCAACACCTGTAAGCTTTCTGCTGCTGCTGCTGCTAAGTCACTTCAGTCGTGTCTGACTCTGTGTGACCCCATAGACAGCAGCCCACCAGGCTCCTCCGTCCCTGGGAGTCTCCAGGCAAGAATACTGGAGTGGGTTGCCATTACCTTCTCCAATGCATGCATGCATGATAAGTCACTTCAGTCTTGTCCGACTCTGTGCGACCCCATAGATGGCAGCCCACCAGGGTCCTCTATCCACAGGATTCTCTAGGCAAGAATACTGGAGTGGGTTGCCATTTCCTTATCCTGTAACCTTTCTAAAGAACTTGAATTAGTAAGTTAAGGTATTAAACTTTAGGTATTCCTGAAGAAAATGCACGTGAAAACATATCTTAATTTTGAGACTAACAACATTTGTCATCTTGATGCTGATATTTTGAAATAAGATCTGACCCTTACAGAAATGGTGAACTGAATTATGCTTCTAAGAAACAAACTATATCACCTGCCTAAGACTGCTACAAGTGATAACTGAAAACACTTAAAGCAAAACAAGCAGAGCAACTGTACACAGAGCAGTTAATTATAAAAAATGAAAACATCTCATCCCTAAACCAAAGTACAGGCTAACTGTCTTATTCCTGTCCCAAATCCCAGTCTCTTATTTAAAATGGCAATAGGTAATAATTTACTTCTAATAAGGGTTACAGTGCAAGAATATTTTAACATCATAAAAAACATTAGTGAAGCTAGGCCATTCCTTAAACTTGCTAACATGGAAAGTGGACCTTCGGAAAAGATGAAACAGGCAAAGATGAACAAAGAAACCCCCTCTTTAACAACAGAAAGCAGGTATTTTCAGCACATGGAGATATTAATGTCTATGACAGCTCATCCCAGAAGCAAAGAAAAATAGCCCTTTAAAATTAATTTATGTAATTAAAGATGTTAAAAGGTTGAGCAAAAGATTGAGAAGAAGGTCCTTTAGGAATATTATAAAATATTAGGTAGCACAGAATTAACCTGTCGGTGTATGTAAAACTGTCCAAAGAAAAGAGAACAGGCCAAAGGAACATGAATATCCAGCAGCCAGAAAAGCATCTTCTGTGTGTGGAACAGCAGTGTATTAGATTATACCACAGCTTACGTGAAATATTTCTAAGAGTATTCTGTCCCTTTTCTTGAATTCCAAAATTATCAAAACAATCTTGTTAGCTGAACTTTCTAATCTTATTCATAAGGTAAAAGTTTCTGACTTCTGGTCAACTGAGGGGAATGCTTCATTCATTCATTTATAACAAACAAATATGATGGGAAACAAGCTCATAACCTAGAGCAGAGCTCTGAGCAAAACCATGTAGACCAGACAAGTAGTCTTCTTTGTTCCTTACTACCAGCAATAAAAGTTATAAGAAAGTACTCAATGCCGAACCTCAGAATACAGTAAATACCAATTTTACAATATAGTCCTAAGATGCAGCGGTAACTAGTGATAAATTCATTCAATGCTTCTTTGAAGTATTTCATCTCTCAAGGGACTACCACTTCAGAAAACTTTAATTTATGACCTCAACTACAAACTTGGAGCAATATACCAAACCTTTAATCTTTTCAAAATCTCAATAACTGCTTATATATAAAACACTATCTCATTACACATTTCAGAAACTGAATGCAAAATGACAAGATTTAAATCAAAGGTGTCAACTAGTACCTAAATTCCAAAGATTGTCAAATAAAGTCATGGGGACATGGCTCTCAGAAGGCTAGTTAGAGATGACATCATTAATGTAAGGTCAGCCAAATCAGCATAACCAATCTGAGAAAAATCATCTAAATCAAACTGAAAATCAGACAGTTCATCTTTTCCCTTAAATCCTTACAGAACCAGCTGCCTCTGTAAGTTAGCTTACATTGTTTCAAATTTTAAGTCAACCTGTGGTCACTCAACTTTTCAAATATCTTTGTTATAGTCACACCATCACAGAGACAGAGAAGATGGATAATCAAAATTTAAATATACATAACAAGTTTTAGGAAGAACAATATGCTGTTTGTTGATTTTCTTTTATTTTCTCAAAGAAAAGTTAGCAGTCTAAAATGCTTGCTAACATGCAACTGGTATTATTTTACTATCCTTATTTCCATTCAGTTTTTAAAACTAAAAACTATAGTTTCAATAAATATGATATAGTAAAAGTTCAAAAAAGTAAGGAAAAAAGCTCACCATTTTCTCTGCTTTCGTTCCAACAATTAAGTCATTAAAAAAGAATCATACTCTTTTTAAAAGAACATAATTTTTTAAAGCACAAATTAAAATGTCATGCAAAAGTTCTCATGACAACTAATATTTCTTGGCAAAGAAATTACTATAGTATATGTTTTTTTTTTTTTTTACAAAACTGTCACAGGATTCAGGAAATGAAATAAGGTAATATTATCAAAAGTAGCTGAATAATATTGCTCTCTTCACTTGATATGCATATACTTTTATGAGAGGCTGGAGGAAAAGATACTTTTGGAACCTATAAAATTGTTTCCTGAACCCCAAACTACTAATCAAAGAGAAAAAGGGCAAGTAACACTTTATTTCATCTTTAATGTCAATGATCTGCTAATTAAAAAAATAGTTTCCTAGCCAATAAAATGAACTTTTAGCAATTTCTTTATCTGCATCTACTTGTGATTTCTGCATTTAGCAAAGATAGTAATATAACAATTAGCAAGTACAGTTTATTCTTCCAATAACATTAAAACCAGCCATCATGATTGGCAGGAAACATAATATGATCTTTGCATGTTTCTCAACATAGGTACAGAATGATCTACAAGTGATCCTGTTACATGATGAGCAAGATCATATGTAAAAATGACTTCAAGTCAACATCAAGAAGTTTTGCTTTTGTAATGACCAAAGAAGAACTATAACTAAATCTAGAATATTTAACTATAAAATTACATCAAAGTATTCTTTGGTTTGGATGGTCAAATATGTATATGCACCTACTGTAGGGACATAAAATTTATAAATAACTCACTTTAACTACTGATTTATTAGTCTAAAAATTTTCAAGAGATTTTAAAAAAGTTCACCAAACCAAACAACTAAGAACTTAACAGAATTAACTTTCATTATAATTTTTTATAAAGTACAAAAAGAAAGTCCACAAACTCACACAACAGGTGTCTTGTAAATTCATCCTAATACACCAGTCAGACAAAAGGAAACACTTAACTATAATCACCAACAAAAGATCCTTGATTCTTATTGCTACTTAATACAAACTTAAAATTCTTTCTTAATTTTTTTACTTAAAAAAATTCACATTGAGATGACAAAATTAGAAACCAAGGGAAAAATCTAATTGCATAACAAACATACACACAATTTTTCCTTAAAAGCATTGATTGAAAATAATCTATAGTGTTAACCTTGTTTAGGCAGAAAAAAATTAAAGATGCAAAATTATGTTAACATAATTTGTGGAAACAATGTTCATTTTAGAAGATAAGCACAGATAAAATCGTTTGATATATAATAGGTGATAGACCTATTTGGTTTTACAGAATTACCAAATCTCAGACAGTTCTTTCAAATAAAAAATGAAATTAAGAATTTAACTTCTGAGGGATGAGCATTAGTAACAAAACCAGAATTGAGGAGAAACATTAAAAATCATAAAATATAATAAGAAAAAGTAATTTTTAAAACGTGATAGGACATTATATAATTATATATTCACCAAGGGTATGAAGTGGTATGTAATGAGATTATTTTACCTTTATCTTGAACTTCTTTTGAAAAGCGCTCCCTTTCAATAGCTGATTCTCTCTCTATTCGTTCGATTTCAGCCAATGCATCCAATTCCACTTCATCATATATAGGTCCCTGCTGTGATACCTGCTGCTGATTCAGTACCACAGAAGTCTGGGGCTGTTTTGTAGCAACTGAAGTGTTCTGTTGTAAAACAGGCACTTGATTTGCTGGAAGGAATGCTGTTTGTTCTTGCTGCGACAAACACTGAGCAGCATTTAGTGGGCGGTTTACATCCTGTGGAGTAATGGGTGTTTTTGAAGTCTGTCCTGGGTACTGCACATTAAAAGGAATATCATTTTCTGAAACATTGCTATTTTCCATACCAGAAAGCATATCCTCTTGCTGGTCCATGTCTGAAGACCTTACACGAGTAAGTCTTAACGTAAGTTTAGTAGAGTCCTTGGATGGAGAGCTAATGATATCATACATTGCAGCCTTCTCATTCTGGTCTTTTTCATCTTTGCCTAATTTCATTTTCTTTTGCTTCTTTTGTTTTCTTTCTGGAGAATCTAACAAGATGTCTGGTGGAACATCTCGAGGTGATGAACAAGGTAGAGACTGAGACTGCAGGATTAAAGGTGGTCTTGATCCTAGAAAAACAATTCAACAGGAATGAACAGTTGTGCTAGCTTTATATTTTCAGACATGTGATACATTAAATAAGCAACAATACAGTAAATACAGAAAAATGTAAACAATTTCATCTGGCTACTTATTTACAGAATATGAAAGCTTAACGATATGTCCCCCGTGGTCTTTCAGCTTGCTGCTAGATGACTCAGGTTTGAATTAAAGAATGGGTTTTCATCTTCCAGATCAGTATTATTTTTATTTTTTCACCTAAAAAGTATAAGTACTTAGCTTGAAAACATCAAAAGAGTTCACTATTTCTAAAGATGCAACACAAATATTTTAAGAATGATAATCTCTATACTCTCACCTATTATCTAGAAAAATTGACATGTCTAAATCAAGAATAAGTCTGTCAAATTACAAAACAGTTATAAATTAATCCTAGAGACTACACTCACAGGGATACTTAATAGTATAAGAAAAAGGAAGTGGGAAAAATTACAGGGATCAGTTTTCATTAATTTAACAAATTGGTGGTAAAGTATTAACTTATACCTTTATGTGGTCATCTCTTTTTCCCTCACTTAATCCCATTTACATACTCTCTTCAGCTTGCTAATCCTCCTTTATTAGAAAAATATGCAGGCTGAGCAAATTTCAATGCTGAATAAAACATGTTCAGCCCAGAGTCCATTAAATTAAATACTATATAAGGAAGTGCTAAAAAATAAGCTAAACAAATGGGAAAATTTTTTGTTAACAAGTTTCAATGATGAAAAATTGTATTGACATGCTTTAGAAACAAATGTATAACTGTATCTGAATAGTATATATATTACTTGTCAATTAGACTACTTGTAAAAATTTTAAAAGACCATGAGAAATAATAAAAACCAGTCAAGGTTAAAAGTGCTTTATAGAATGAACTTAAACCTAGGCTTATCTTAAATTGTTTCAGTGTTTTTACTACAAATGTTAGTTTGAAGTTACATCAATAGATAGACTGATTTCAGATGGAGCTTTTATGGAGACATTAAAAAGAAATGAAACTGACACTCTGGAACCACTTACTTTGTGTCAGAGCTTGTGCAAAGGACTTTGCACATCAATTCATATAAACGATTTACAACATCTTGATGAGTATTATAACTATTTTGCAGAAACTAACATGAAGTTAATAGAGATTAAGAAATTTTCCCAATATTAAATAGCTAGCAAACCAAAAATTTAAACCCAGATTTGTCTAATGTCTGAATTGTAACACATCATATTGTCTTTTCACTTAAAATTTATCTATCAAATTATATATATTTTAGAACAAACTTTAAATTCCAACAATCTAAAAATCAAACCAGACTTACTGAAGATGCATTCAACATTCAAAACTAGTTGGAAAACAACCGCATGAGTGGAAATAGAGGCTTCTGAGGAGGAAAGTTAGTGAGCTTAATTTTTCTAGTATTCTTCTCTTTCTATCTAAAGTTAATCTACTCATCTAACCATCCATTCATTCACCTATCCATCCTCAAGAGTTACAGGGAAAATGGTCTCGTTATCCAGAAACCAGCTATTCCACTGCTACTCTCCTCCCTGGCAGTCTTAAGTATTTCTCACTTTGAAAATACCTTTAAGATTTGTACCTAACTTTGGCACCTAAACTACAAACAGAGTTGGAAGTTGTTCTCTTTTTCACAAACTGGGTTATTTCAATCCCTGAAAATTCATAGAATTAAAGAATTAGAATGGCTCAAAATTCTAATTATTGAATTAGAATGGCTCATAAAAGTTCAGCTTTCACCTCATGAAGAATCTCCCAAATCAAAGACCTGGAACATAAACTATAAAAATAAAAAATCTTTGCAGTGAGGCAGCCCAGTCCATGTTTTAGACGGCCACAATTAGAAATTCTCATGAATAGTTAAAATTTATTATCAGCTATACTGCAATTAATTGAAAGTGAATTCTCTAAAGTGGATATGATATTCTCCTCCAATAAAATCGGATGTTTTAAGTGTTTGTTTTTAAGTTTGGACATTAGTTTTGTTTTTTTAAAACTAAGACTTATTTATTTTTGACCATGCTGGCTCTTTCTTATTGCACAGGCTTTTCCGTAGTTGTGACAAACAGGGGATACTCTTCAGTGGTGGTGTACAGGCTTCTCATTGTGGTGGCGTCTCTTGTTGCAGAGCATGGCCTCTAGGACGCAGAGGCCTCAGTCACACTTTGCGGACTCCAGAGAGTGTGGGCTCAGTAGGTGTGGTGCTTGGGCTGAGTTGCCCCAGTATGTGGGATCTTTCAGATGCGGGATCAAACACTGCCAATGCAGTGTCTCCTGCATTGGCAGGTGGATTCTTCAAGACTGAGCCACCGAGGAAGCCCAGTTTTAAGTATTTTTAAAAATAGCTCAAACCTGGATTTAAATTCAAATTTTGTGACTTTACTATGCTTTACAAAAGACCATGGAATTTGAAGATATATAAAACAAAATTCATGTTCATAAATAAGTTATTAGAAAAAACGTAAAAATTTTAGAGACACTAGGGGAGAGTCCATAGAACTTGAAGAATTAATATGATTTTAATAAGCAGAAATGAAAGTAGATGTGCAAGATCAAGTGAAGTAATTCACATAGAACAGGCCAGATTTTGATAAATAACTATCTAAGAAGTGAGAGAAGATTAAGACAATTCAGGATTGAAATATCATTAAGACCAACAAAAATGGCAAAAAAGAACATCAAGAAAAATTTTGAACATGAATTTGAAATATCAGCTAGATGTAATGAGGTTTTGTTTGGAATGAAAAATTACAATTTGGGAGACAGAACTGGAACCAAAGACATTGATTTTGGTGTCCTGTTCACAAAAATAACCAATGCTACTACCAAAACCAAGTAAAACAGTCAAGGAAAAAAGTAAAATAGAAGATAAAAATATAATGATAGAAATCTTGAGAAATGAGAGAACAAAGAGCTAACAAAGGAAAAGATGACAATGGAAAAACAAGGAAAGCAGGTGGATTTACTACAAAATAAGCTTTGGAGGCCAAGGAGGATAAAGATCAATAATTTCAAATATTTAAGAATTATTAAAAGGATTATGGTTTGCAAAGCCCATTGGATAATCAGTAAGAATGATACTATATATATCTGAAAATGGTTATCAGTTAAGTACAGGTTCCTTTTTTCCCTACAATAAACGAAAAATCATAAAGAATAATTTTTTGGTACCTGCGTTAAGAAGTTTGAATTCTTTACTCAACTTGAAATATGAAAAATTTAAGGAAATTTTAGTTACAATGATACCTTTTGGAGTCCCATCACTTCCAGCAGGGGAACATACTGGCTGTGGAGACCTCAAGGGAAAAGATGCAGCATTCCTTGTTGTTGAAGGATCTCCATCCTAGGAATAGAGTATAACAGTTATACCTTGAATGATGGAAGAGGCTTTAGAGAAATCTTAAAGAGAACCAATAAAAGACGTAAATTACTGACAGGTAAAGTGTTGGTATTCAAAAGCATAATTCTTCTGCACTTTCCTGTTTTCTTCGTGGTATATCTTAGAAGAATTGAAACTGTATCCAAAACAATCAACAGCCTAAGCATGGCAATGAATAAGAAAACTGGTATTATTGGTATGCTCCATTTTTGTTTACTATTTTCTACAAAAGGAGCTCTGAATATCCTACTAGGTCATAAATGTAAATGTCTTGAGGGCAAGGTCCAATGTCATCTTTGTTCAACTTAAATAAATGTAACATGTGGTAATATCACCAAACAAATAACAAGACAAATTTCTAGTATGAGGATTATTTCAATAACATTAAAGTAACATTAAATTTCAGGGGAAAATGTTTTTTACAAGTCTTAGAGGGAAAAAGAGCTAAGTACTAAGATATAAAGGCTCATAAGAGGACATCTTTGTGTGAGCAAGTACTTTAAGATGAACTATGATTTCATTAAGGACCTAAACCTCTAGATCACAGGTTGGCAAACTTTTTCTGTAAAGAGACAGATAATGCACAAGTTTTCTGGGTCATACACATAAAGTTACTTATTGCTGTTGTTCTCTTAAACTATGAAAATCATTCTTAGTTTGTAGACAAGACTACTGGCCAGTTTAGCAACCCTTCTCTAGATTAAGCTCTATGAGTACAACTAAATTCTCAGACGTAGTATAATCCTCAAAAAAAAGACAGATATCCTTTATATTATAGAACTGAAATACTAGGTTATGAGACAAATATTATAACTATTTCATTACCTTAATGATAACTAATATGATTACATACGTCACTACTTAGCCTGTGCATCATGTGTAGGTAGTCGTCACTTGAGCCATGTCTAGGGTTATCAGCATGATGATTAGCAGAATTGCCAGACAACGAACCAGAAACTTTATTATCATGTAGGTTTCTCAAACCACCTGCAACAATGGGACTTGATACCGATGCTGAAATTAATAAGAATTTTAAAAAAGATTTATAAAAATAAACTGGTAAAATTCTTAGAGGATAGTATAACAATAATTGTTCACAAGTAATACTTTAGTCTTCATAAATTACAAAGACTAATATAATAAGCTGGTTGACTATACATAACTTGATCAAATCTTAACACTGTTCCACAAGGCATTCAGACTGACTTCTGAAAAGAAATGATATTAGATATGGTTGAAGTTCTCTAAATATCTGCATATGCCTCTCCTTTATTTTCTTCCCCTTACTCACTAAAAGCACTACACTGAACTTGGAGTTCACTCTCCTTATGAATATCCTTATAGCTTTGCTATAAACGAATATATTCCTAAATAACGTGCTACTGCTTAGCACATTATATAAATGGTATAAGTACATATCCGTCTATAACTTTTTAATTTCAATATTGTGTTGAAATGTATCCATTTTTATATATGTAGTTTTATTTTAAATAAATAATGACATATAGTCTGCTGCATAATGTACACATTTTATCCAGACTTATGTTAGTAGTTTAGATTGCTTGAATATTTTTGTCATCATAAACAATGTTTTTATGTATTATGTATTCTTATAATGATTTATAAATGTGTCTGGGAGTAAAACTGCTGAATATTCCTGTTTTTAACCCTTACTAAATATTAACAAATAGTTTCCAAATTATTTATGACCACTCTACTAGTAATATACAAGTGTTCTTGCTGCTCTATATTCTTGCCACAGATTTTCACCAATCTGAAGATGAGAAATGTCTCTGATGGTTACTTTAATTTGTGTTTCTTTCCTTAAATAGTAATGAAGCCAAGCATCTTTTCATGTGTATTACACATTCAGATTCCCTACTTAACACAACATCATAAAAATTACTCTCTGAAATTTTCTTTCAAAAGTTTCATAGTTTTGTTTTTTCATTCTTAGGTCTTTAGTTCTAGTAAAATTAGAATATCCTTTCCATGAATGCTTGGTAGGACTTGAAATGGAACTGTCTGAGCATGTGTTATACCCTCCCCCAGTTATAAAAGAGACAGATTTTGAAGAACTGAGGGAGATACATGCATTTTAAACAAATAGATATTGTCAAACTGCTCTCTAAAATGGTTCTACCAATTTATATCCCTATGAAGACTGTATGAAGTTTGAATTTCCCTGAATACTAAAACATGTTCAGTAATTGATAGTTATAATAAAATTTTATTTTAATTTTGATTCACATCTCTTTAATTGTGAACCAAATTGACCATATTAAACCTTTCTGCATCCAATTTGTTTTTCTTTTTAGTAAATTATTTACTTCTTTAGTCAATTTACCTGTCTTTACTTGTTCACTCCTCTTAACACAGAAATTTGTGATTAATCTGTTTTTTCCCCCATTTCTAGAATACAGTCCTACCTAGAAAGGCCTTCTTGACCCTTAGTGAGTAAGTGAAAGTTGCTCAGTTGTGAGTGACTCTTTGCGACCCCATGGACTATACAGTCCGTGGAGTTTTCCAGGCCAGAATACTGGAGTGGGTAGCTGTTCCCCTCTTCAGGGGATGGTCCCAACCCAGGGATCGAACCCAGGTCTCCTGCATTGCAGGTGGATTCTTTACCAGCTGAGCCACCAGGGAAGCCCAACAATACTGGAGTGGGTAACCTATCCCTTCTCCAGCAGATATTCCCAACCCAGAAATAGAACTGGGGTCTCCTGCATTGCAGGCAGATTCTTTACCAGTTGAACTACCAGGGAAGCCCATTTTTTGACCTAACAGTACCCGAAATTCATCCCCATGTTTTCTTCTTTCATAGTTCCATGAATCAAAATACAAACAAGCATGTAAACTGTTTATCTACCTAGAATATTTTTGCTCTAGATGATCTAAGAATTAACTAAAATTTCAAAATGCCTAGCCAACCTATCCAACATGATTTATTAAACACTCCACTATTACATGCTGATGCAAGATACCATCTTAGAATGACAGAATTGGAAAGAGAATCACTATTGGATGGTAAACCCTTTAGGATAAAAATTAATAGGAAATAGGAGAGTTTGTGATCTCAAAGTATAATCTGACAGATTACTTACTAATTGCAAAGGAAAAAAAATGTTCATTATAAAAGAAGTGTTTACCACCTAAATGTTACTAATAATGAAGCCACTTGTGATTGTAAGTCTTCTGATGTGATGTGATATGAAGTGCACATTACTTAATTTAGTATCTTTGCCAAAAATATAAAACTAGAAATTAATAGAGCTTTTAAAGATAACTTCCAGTTGGTAGGAAACATAAGGAGTATATGAGCAAATCAAACAACACAATAGGAAACAGTGAAGTCTAGAATATGTGATACTCCACAACAAAGGTGGCACAAAATTTCTTAAAAAACCAGAAATTACTGTCAGGGAGAGAGTCTATGGGACCAAATAGATTTTTAAAAGAGTAAAAAGAGATGTAAAGACCAAGTACAATGTGTGAGAAACTAGATTAGATCATATATGGGGGGAAAAGGTTATAAGAGGTTATATGTATCTGGGGCATCTGGTGAAGACAATATAGACTGGATATCAAATGACACTACCGAAATGTTCTCAGCATTTTTAGGGGCAAATTATTACACTTAGTGTTTATAAAGGAGAACTTTGCCTTCTTAGCAAATGTATTTAAGGACAGAGAGGCAGGATGCCTACTGGTAAAATGGTCCATTGTGCTATTCTCTAGTTTTCCACATGAAAACTTTTCAAGTTTATAAGAACTTTAAATGTTATCTTTCACAAATTCTAAATTCCCATAGACATCTGCCTTATTTATGGAATCTTTTTTGTTCCATTTACCTATCTGTTTTCTACCACATTAAATTTTTTTCTTTATGATAATTTTGATATCTATTTGAGGCTAATCCCTGAATATTATTTTAAGTTTCTCAAGTATCTGAACATTTCCAAGAAATGACGCATTACTGAATAGGCCCTCAAACTATGTATATATTTTTTGATTTTGTGATTTCAACTTATTCTTTTGAAAAAATTGGGTTTATCTCCTTATAAAGTGACAACAGTATTTACAGTAAAAACTCTTTTTTTTTCCCCTACACATATATATGTGGATATTCCTATAGGAAGCAAACATGTTCCGTCAACATCTCTCCTCTTTTTAATTACATTTAAAATGATCCTCATAACTTTGGCATGTGTGTTAGCTGCTCAGTCGTGTCCGACTCTTTGCGACCCCATGGACTATATAGTCTGTCAGGCTCCTCTGTCCATGGGATTCTCCAGGCAAGAATACTGGAGTGGGTTGCCATATCCTTCTCCAGGTAACTTTGGCATCCCAGAGAAAAATAGTAATATTTCACAAAAATCAAGAGCCAGTATACATGCATACTTTTGTTTGCACTGACACTAAATCCTGTAATTTTGGAGGTGTCTATTTCAAACGTGTGACTGATTGCCTCCAAGTTTTTCCCTGTGTTCCTATATGAAATAAGCTCAACCTAGTATTTCATTATCTAGTTTGGAAAACCAGAATCTGGATGTTTCAATAGATGACCCCAAGTTAAAACTTTATAAGATACTGATTCCATGCATAATAAAAAACTAAGAATACAAATAGGAACTAAAGATTGATTGTGAATGTTAAAAATTTGTTGTTAATTATGAGGGACAAAAACATACGTGTATGTGTTATTATATTTTGTATTTTTCAAAATTTCTCCAAAAAAGTAAAAACAAATGTATACTAATACATTATTTGGTAGCCACGGGATACAAGGTAGTATGATCTTAAGAAGACATATTGTCAACAGCTAACTTCAAACAAGAACTAGTAATCTAATCCCAGAAAATTTTGCATCCAAGATTATTAATTTTCCTGTATTACTACCTAGTACTGTACATACTTGATATTAAATTTTTCACACTATATATACTTTACTAATTAAAACATAATTCTTCTTTGACTTAGTACTACTATAAGAAGCCTAATTAAATAAAGCAGTTCCTAATTTTGTAACTAGATATACTAATTAAAATATAAGGTAATCCAAAGACTGAAATATCACTTATCTTTTTACATCCCAAATGATGAATGTCCAAGCAATAAATGTAATATGTTTTTAATTACATAAGCCATAGTTAAAAAGAAATGTTTACTGATGAGTAAGTATACAGTTTAGTATTGTGTTTGAAAACTTATGAAAAGAAAAAAGTTAAGAAAAAAATGAATTTGCTGGAACTATACGCATTCCTGTAAATAAGCACCAGCTTTCTTACCTTGCTGCATCTGTGGATGTGTTGTATAACTTGAAGGATGGGAATATGGCATGTATCCTGCAGGGCTTTGTGGGGCATATGGACTAGGCACTGGGCTATTTTGTTGTGGCATAAATCTGTTCCCAGAGCTTGTCTGTGGTGGCACAAACCGGCTAAAATCCGAAATCCAAATAAACAATATCAGGAAATGAAATAAGTGATATTCATTGTTATTTCAATAAAATAAAATCTATGTACACAGAAAATTCTGAAAAATAATGTACAAAAATCATTCACAATTCATAACCTAAAAGTTATACTAAGCAGTTTTCAAATAGAATAATTTATTTATTTTACATGCTCTCTAAATTCTACTCTAAGAATTTTCTTATTTATCTCAAACATGCTCTATTTTAACATTCTTTTGTTTGCATGAAATTAAGTTACTATTTATTTCAAATAGTACATTAGAGCATTTCCACATTTAACATTTTAAGGCAAATATTCATGTGCTATGTAAGGATAAGCATCTAAACTTTTTAACTTTAGGTAAATTAGCTTTAGGAATTAACTTCAGGAATTTCACCATTACCTAAATACACGTACATACTGTATATTTCCAAACACATTCACTAAAGAAGATAGCTCTTCATAAAATGATATATACATTACCTGGAGGGGCTATGTGAGATAGTGGTTTGTTGATAATTGGAAGATGCAGGACTAGTGTGCATGGAATTCTGAGAAAGTTTATACTGAGACATCATCATTCCTACATAATACACAAAAACAGTAAATATGTTATTTTCTTCTAATGGTAAAGCATTCTTTAAGTGATTCAAATCAATCATTCTCTCACAAACACTCAGAAATTCTTTCTGTTCTTTTCTTTTTGACCAACATGTTCATTTTGAACGGCAAAATACAGAAACTATAAATTTTAAGCATAACCAATTTTACCAAAACATCCTTTCAGCATGTTAACTAATCCAGGGACAGAGATAGAGAGCTATATTTTAAAATATTACTTGCTTACTTACTGTCCTACATTCAGCTTTAGAATTGAAAAGAACTTTCAGAAGCCACTTCCTCTAATCCAGGGATTCCCCAACCTCCAGGATGTGAACCAGTACCTCCTGTCAGATCAGTGGCAGCATTAAAGTGCACAATAAATGTAACGTGCTTGAATCATCCTAAAACCATCTCCCACCCCTTGTCCATGGAGTAACTGTCTTCCAGGAAATAGGTCCCTGCTGTCAAAATGGTTGGGGACCTCTGACCTAATCCCTTAATAAATACTACACACTTCTGTCTACAATAGGCTTTTGGATGGTATTTCCTATTATGTGCAATATTTTATTGCATCCATCTCCCCTCCTTAGGAACTTAATGTTAACAACTATGTATTTTGTTGTGATTCGGGCCTAACTTTTAAGAAGTACTTTACTTAAAGGTCCAAGGTTTAAGGTATTGAAATTACCATCTCAGAGTCTTTTAATGAACAACAGAATGTTCTTACTCTTTCTTTCACAATAATTCTTGCCATAAAATAGGTATTAAATGAATATTTGTTTAATGAATGAAAGTGTGAGAACAGCTTTCAGATTCTCACATTTCCTTTCACACTGTTCTTTCAACTGTTGCATTCTGTTATATAGGAGATGCAGAAAAATTCAGCTATTTAGACACTCTAAAATCAAAGATAAAAATCTATAATTAACACTGACCTTTCTTATGATACATATAGCTACTCTTTTTGGGAACTTCAAGCATCACATTATTTCCAAAAAGTTCATTTTCTGCTGCTGATATGAAAAGTGCCTTTTACCAGAAACATTCAAACAGAAGTTACATGTTTATTTGCCAGGAGCTACAAAAAGGATTCTAGCTCTGTGACAACAGCTGAATGACACGAGGGCACAAAATCATCTCAAAGTCTAACACTAATAGTATGTTTTCTTTTATAGGTAGTCTAAATTTCAGTTTATGAATTTTCTCTTCCAACCTAAATTCAGTACTAAGTCATATATCCCATGGTTTAATAATTTATTTACTATAACTACTGTTTCTGACTTTGACTTTTTTTGAGAGAAGGGGACAAAACTCCGTAGACGAGAGTTAAAAAGTATTTTCCCCTGAATTAACTATCATTACTATGACAAGCTGGAAGTACTAGTTTAGAGGCAATGGCTTTATAAATGAAAAGGTCAAATGAAATCCTAATAGTTCTTTCTGATTCTCTCAAAGACTCAAAGAACTGTGCTGTCAAGTTGCTAATTCATGTCTGACTCTTTGTCACCCCATGGACTGCAGCATGCCAGTCTTCCCTGTCCTTCACCATCTCCTGGAGTTTACTCAAATTCATGTCCATTGGGTTGGTGAACCTTTTTTTTGAGCAGTAGATCTCAACAGTGGGCTTGAAGCATTCAATAAACCATGTTATAAACAAATATGTTTATCATCCTGATTTCTTGTTCCATTTACAGAGCACAGGCAGAATTGATTTAGCGTAACTCTTAACGGCCCTAGAATTTTCAGAATGGTCAACGAGCACTGGTTTCAACCTAAATTCACCACCTGTATTAGCTCCTTTGAAGTTTTGAAGCCAGGCATTGACTTTTTCTCTCTAGTTATGAAAGTGCTAGATGGCATCTTCTTCCAATAGAAAACTGTCTTGCCTATACTGAAAATCTTTTCTTTAGCATAGCCACCTTCATTAAATATTTTAGTTAGATCTGGGTAACTTGCTGCAGTTTCTACATCAGTACTTGCAGCTTCACCTTGCACTGTAAAGTTAATGGAGATAGCTTCTTTCTTGAAACCTCATAAACCAATCTCTGCTAGCTTCAAACTTTTCTTCTGCAGCTTCCTCAACTCTCTTAGCCTTGAGAGAACAGAGTTAGGGCCTTGCTCTGGATTAGGCTTTGGCTTAAAGGGAGTATTCTGACTGGTTTGATCTTCCACCCAGACCACTAAAACTTTCTCCATATCAGCAATGAAAGTTATTTCATTTTCTTAACATTCAAGTGTTTACTGGGGTAGCACTTCCCATTTCCTTCAAGAATTTTTCCTTTGTTTTTGATAACTTGGCTGTAAGGGACAAGAGGCCTAGCTTTTGGCCTATCTTGGCTTTTGACATGTCTTCCTCAGTAAGCTTAAGCGTTTCTGGCTTTTGATTATAGTAAAAGATATGCGGCCCTTCTTTTCACTTGAACACTTAAGAGGCCACTGTGGAGTTATTAATGGACTCATTTCAATATGTTCTGTCTCAGAAAACAGCAAGGTCCAAGGAAAGCCGAACTACCAGTTCTGCCAGAACATACATTTATCCATTAGTTCACTGACTTACATGGGTGTGGTTCCTGGTGCCCTCAAATATAATAGTAACTTCAAACATCACCATAACAAACATAGTGATAATGTTTTAAATACTGTAACAATTAGCAGAATGTGACAGAGACACAAAATAAGCAAATGCTGTTTGAAAAATGGTACTGACAGACTTGCTCAATGCACGGCTGCCATAAACATTCAATTTGTTAAACAGGCACCATCTAAGAAGTGCAGTAAAGCAAAGTGCAATAAAACAAGATATGCCTATAGTCTTTCTTCCAATCAATAATCTCTCCATATTTTCTTTCATTCCAACATTCTTCTAGAGTATGCTTAATTCTAGCTTGCCTTTTACCACTTCTATCTGTGACCTACTACTGCCACCCAAGACTGATGAAGATACAGTATCGTCCTGCATACCTGACTTCGATTTCCTAAAAGGAAATTTCCCTAGATTCACTTTGGGAAATGGATAGCAACTATGCAATTGCTTTAAAAACACAATTCACATATAAGGATACACCATCAATATAGTAATACTATTTAAAAACAAAACTAAGAAATGGAATGATGAGCTTCATGGAGGTACTGTCAGTAAATGTGGCAATATTCTTGAATAAAATAATGAATTAAATAAACTGGATCTTTCTGGGTTGTCTAACTATTCCCTTCTGACTGTTTCAATCTTGAGAGGGAAGCAAGCACTTGAGCTTACTAGATTCAGTAAGCTTCAGACAAGAACAAGGCTCCTAACTTAAGGATTCTCCTTGACTACAGAAAAATCATATGCACTAGATTGTAGTATTTTTATGGTTTTTCTAATGCTTATTATAAATAGAGTTTTCCCTAATAGTAATACTTTAGTTATAAATCTTTTTCTATTTCTAAAGAACAGAAGTATTAAGCCAATTACTATATAACCATGAATGTAATCACCATCAGTACTAATACTTGGTATATTTACTTATACACATACTACATTTTGAGAAGCTCTGCAGATATTTTTATTATTTGACTAATGAAAAGACTTCTTTCCTATCTATTCTAGGTTTCTAAAATAAAAAGCTCTTTTGTTGAATAAATTAATACATTTTGAAATATCTAGCAAACTGCATATTAAGTTTTGCCTAATTGCCAAGGAAATAAACTGCAGGAATGTTAATATCTATTTAGTTTCCTTTTTGTTCTTGGTTTGAGTCAAGGTCAATTTTTCGGCGCTCAGCTTTCTTCACAGTCCAACTATCACATCTATACATGACTACTGGAAAAACCATAGCCTTGACTAGATGGACCTTTTACTTTTGTTGGCAGAGTAACGTCTCTGCTTTTAAATATGCTATCTAGGTTGGTAATAACTTTCCTTCCAAGGAGTAAGCGTCTTTTAATTTATGGCTGCAATCACCATCTGCAGTGATTTTGGAGCCCCAAAAAAATAAAGTCTGACACTGTTTCCACTGTTTCCCCATCTATTTCCCATGATGGGACTGGATGCCATGGTCTTAAGTTTTCTGAATGTTGAGCTTTAAGCCAACTTTTTCACTCTCCTCCTTCACTTTCATCAAGAAGCTTTTTAGTTCCTCTTCACTTTCTGCCATAAGGGTGGTGTTGTCTGCATATCTGAGGTTATTGATATTTCTCCCAGCAATCTTGATTCCAGCTTGTGCTTCCTCCAGCCCGCGTTTCTCACGATGTACTCTGCATATAAATTAAATAAGCGGGGTGACAATATACAGCCTTAATGTACTCCTCTTCCTATTTGGAAACAGTCTGTTATTCCATGTCCAGTGGAAGCTGAGCGCTGAAGAATTGATGCTTTTGAACTATAGTGTTGGGAGAAGACTCTTGAGAGTCCCTTGGATTGCAAGGAAATTCAACCAGTCCATCCTAAAGGAGATCAGTCCTGGGTGTTCATTGGAAGGACTGATGTTGAAGCTGAAACTCCAATACTTTGGCCACCTCATGCGAAGAGTTGACTCACTGGAAAAGACCCTAATGCTGGGAAGGATTGGAGGCAGGAGGAGAAGGGGATGACAGAGGATGAGATGGCTGGATGGCATCACTTACTTGATGGACATGGGTTAGGGTGGACTCTGGGAGTTGGTGGTGAACAGGGAGGCCTGGTGTGCTGTGATTCCTGGGGTCGCAAAGAGTCAGACATGACTGAGTAAATGAACTGAACTGAACTGAACTGATTCAAGGTATCACAAAGTATTCACAGATGACAGGCTAGTTTTTAAAGGAGACAGCTGAATTTACATGTGAAGCAAGTTCTGATACAAGACACATTAAAAATATATATACTATGAAATTCAATTATTAAAAACCTCACCACTTTGTACATATCTGTTCTGCATACTTTTCTCCCTGAAAACGTTAGGACTCCTCGCCAGGACGGCCTGCAACAAGACTGGTATATCGCCTTCTGGATCATCACTGCCAAGGTTATCTTTCAACTCTCTGGCATTGAAAAAATAAATATAAAATATTTTAAAAGTGATGGTCATTAAGAATTATTTATTTTCTATTACTTAGATTGTAGACTTCTCTCCTTTCTCCACTTTATTTTAAACAACAGCAACAAAAAGAACCCAAAACATTATTTTATGGATTGTTAAGTTTATGTAAGAATGTTTATATTAGCATAAAAGTATAAAATAAGTGTCTATTCTATTCAAAATAATGGGAGGGTAGAGGTGATAATTATGCACAGAAGTTGCTATCTGGGCTTGGAATATATTTTCTCCCTTATATCTGAACATAAGTGAGTTTGTCTTTTTGAGAATGTCCTCTGAATGAAATAATGTTGTCATGTTGATTAAGATAAGACCCAAGATCATGTAATTTCCCCCTCTTTATTCTCATCTCAAATAAAGCCACTGGGGAGGAAAAAACCCAAGTAAGTGGTTAAGAATAGCTGCAGTTAGTAAGCAGCAAGTTAAGTTCACAACTATAAGGCAAATGCTAAGAAATAAAATTCAGGCAGTATTTTAAATTTTACATTCAACACGTCACTGTTGCACTCATTAAATCGAATAAGAAAGATTTATAAAGATGGTGTCCAATGATAAAATTAAATACATTTCTGGGGGCAATCAAAGCAGCTCACCATATAACTAATCATAATTGTGTATGTGCTATTCCTCTTATCTCTTTAAATATGTGGTGAAAATCCTTCGATTAAGGATGTTCAGGTAGGGCCTTCCCTCATGGTCCAATAGTTAAGAATCGCCATCCAATATAGAGGACGCAGGTTTGATCCCTGGTAGAGAAACTATACCCCACATGCCATAGGGCAATCAAGCCCTTGAGCCACAACTATTGAGCCCGCACACTGCAACTTGAGAAACCCCCACACACCACAACTAGAGAAAGCCCCGTGCTGCAATGAAGAGACCACAAGCCACAATGCAGTGCCAACAGAGCCAAAAAGAAGAGAATGCACAGGTACGAAAAGCAATAAAATACTTAGACACTGTTGAATTTCTGTAGAGATATACTTCCTTCTGATTTTAACCAATCATTTCTCAGTTTCCCATCAGAAAATTCACATTTATTATTTCTCCTAAATCCATCAGCTTAAAAAATGGCCCGAAAGTTACAGGTAATGGCAGAGATCTGTCCATTATAATGTGTTTTATACTCATTCCCCTAAATAATGAATCTTTAAGTTAAAAAAATTAAAAGAATGGAAGGGCACAAGAGTACCACTGTGCAGTGGGTTATGAACTTTTTATACATTTTTGTGTTGAGTAGTGTGTTTTACACAGTTATGTTGAGTATACATATATACTGTTTTGGTAGTAAAAAGTAAATTTTAAAAGTATACTTGTGCCAAAATTCAGTAAATAAGCTACATATTTAAGTTCATATTATTTTAAAGTCTATTGTGGAAAATACACATCTATGTTCACACTGTACAATAAATCCTGGAGAAAAATTAGTTCCAAACTCTGTAGCAATCTTCCTTCTTAAAAATTGAAATTAATCTCTGAGTTCTTGCTGTACTTTACATGAAAAGCATACAAGCCTATTCCAAACAGAACCATCATTAAAGTCCCTAGTGCCCGGGAATTCTAACTACTCCAGCAATTTCAGGAAAAGGAGCTAAATTAATGAAAAACTTGACCTCTGCAGAGATCCATCTTGATGAATCCCAAGATTATTACAGGAATCAAAAAGATATTCATGGTATTACATGCATCAGAACTACTGTCTCAAAATAACTATGGTCTATTTAAATCTCATTAATATCTCATCACAATAAGGCTATATTTTCAACAGGATATTCCAATAATTTAAAATAAATTATGTATTAAACTTTTTTAGAAATAAAAGTTAAACCAGGAATATTGATTCTTACTAAGACCAAAACATGTCATCTTACTTTAGAATATACTTACATGTGATCTGTTGATACCTGGTTGAGGCTGTGGACAAGCTGTGAAACCAAATTATCATCCCTACAGGCCAAAAGGCAGTTCACTTCTTCTGCTATTCGTGCATTAAAGAGAAGGCTCTTTGTAGTTGTAGCAGGTAAAGGGGATGGAAGAGGCAGCTGGTTCAGGACTATTTGGAATAAAATCAGATTATGAGAAATTAATTGAGTGACAGTACGAAACCTCTTTCATGCTTAAATATATGGGATTAAAAATAAGTTGTAAAATATCAGTGTGACAAATTATTAAAGGGCATTCTGTCTCTCCCCAAACAAACCCCGTACTACTCAAAACGTCCCTTTGACCATAATAGATTAGATTACTAAGACTAAAAGTCTGTGCTAACTTTTCATGTTTTAACATCTTTATTAATTTAATAAATAGGTAGCCAAAAAAGTAGGATTAAAAAAATAAGTAATTTCGAAAAACTGAGTGTATTAATTAATCTAATTTACTTCTATTGTAAAGATTTATCACAATCAAATAAATAAACCAAGTAACAATATCTGACTCTTCACCAGATAGACAACTAATGTGTGCTTTTAAAAACTCGGGCAAATACAAAAATAGCTCACTTTGGTAGGAGAACAACATCCATAGAATAGGATTCTAAAGAAAGAAAAATATCTAAGGAATTTTGCTTTAAGTTGTAAATTCCTAAATAATCTCTTCATTCTATTCTGACAGCAAAAAAAAAAAAAGGGCATCAATGTTCACAGTTGTTTAAATTCAGTTATTAATGTCTCTTCACATAAAAGGAATTTGTTCATTTGTTTAAAATAAAAGTTAAAAAGTTAACAACAGTGTCTTAGTTTTGGTTTAATTTTTAATCACCTATATAGTATTAACTATCATGCCACTCAGTCACTATGGGTAATAATAGGTTTTTGTTCATAAAAACATTAGAAACAAATCATTACTTAATAAGCAGAATTTATTGGGCAGAAAAATTTTTTAAATAAGGTACAGCTGAGATAATGCACAGAACCCACCCCCCACCCCAACAACAACAAAAAATTCCTGGTTGTTTATTTGACTCTGCACTCCTACAACACATCATATGAATTTATGCCTTACTTGAACAAAGTGATAACCAAAACTAAAGACTATTTCAAAAGCTTTCTTACCCATTTTAACCCCACCAATTACTTTCTTGTTATGTCAGATTTTATAAACTAGCCCTGCTTCAAAGCTGTAGGCTGTTATCTATTTTACACCCACTTAAACTAGCTGGAAATTAACAACACAGAAAAACAATATTTGGGGGAACATAGATGAAAACATTTCTTGAAGTTATTTTCCTATAACTGCTTTTATGAAACCTTATATCTTTCAAAATGCTTGTTTTACAAAGAAAGGATGTCATCTATTCACCATCAACCCTTCCTTCTCATATGTCTTTTCCCCTTTATTTATTCAGGTAGGATAAGGACCAACATTGTGAGTAGTTTTTTACACAGGGACTAAGAATTAAAGTTGCTTACCAAAAGAGTAAGTCCCTAAAACACTGCACTACACTAACTGCCGACAAAGGTCTGTCTAGTCAAAGCTATGGTTTTTCCAGTAGTCACGTACGGATGTGAGAGTTGGACCATAAGGAAAGCTGAGTGCTGAAGAATTGATGTTTTTCAACTGTGGGTTTAGAGAAGACTCTTGAGTGTCCCTTGGACAGCAAGGAGATCAAACCAGTCAGTCCTAAAAAAATCAGTCTTGAATGTTCCTCGGAAGGACTGATGCAAAAGCTGAAGCTCCAATACTTTGGCCACCTGATGAGAAGATCTGACTCATTGGAAAAGACCCTGATGCTGGGAAAGACTGAAGGCAGGAGGACAAGGGGACGACAGAGGATGAGATGGTTGGATGGCATCACCGACTCGACGGACATGAGTTTGAGCAAGCTCTGGGAGTTGGTGATGGACAGGGAAGCCTGGCTTGCTGCAGTCCATGGGGTTGCAAAGAGTTAGACACGACTGAGCGACTGAACTGAAGCTCAAGTGAATGACAATGTTCTTAAGAAACTTAAGTGTTCAGGGTAAAATAGGCTCCTGACATCTGTGACAAACTCCAAAAGATTATCAAACATGACATCCAAAATAAATATCACTAAGAAATTACATTAAGTGGGGTTATCAAATTTTCTTCTTTGAAGGGCAGTTTCAGTTACATTTTCATAAATGCTTTTTAAAAAGTGTGTAATAATTCCTATATGCAAACCGTGTTTCTTCAGTTTCGATTTTTCTTAATGATTGTTTCATCTTCTCTATCTTTACTTTTACCCTTTTCATGTAAGACCATTAAACAAACACATACTACCATTTCTTAATGGGTCCTTAGGATGAAACAGAAATTAAGGTCTTATTAGTTCACTAATTTTGTTACTTTCACACTTATGCCAGTAAACCAAAGAAAATAATAATGTGTCATTCAAAATCTAAAATCTTTACACACTTGGTGTTATTTATGACATCACCACCAATTATTGTCATAGTCTCTTTAAAAATCAACGTCAGAGGTAGAACATTAACCAAACTTACGGTCTGTGAGACTAGCAATCCCCGCAAGAGTAGTGATGGGGACATGGGGCATATCCCCATTCATCCTGAAGTTCTGGAATGGTGTTGCCTATGAAAGTACTTAGTTCAGGTGCCAGCTGTCATTACTTCCCATTTCCCAAACACTGCAACAAAAAACATAATTATTTGTAACAATATGTCAAATATATTACTACTAGGGAAATGCTTAAAAAATAAAATGTTCTGCTTTCTTGCATGCTCAAGCTATAATATATATAACAGTAACAGCCATCATGCGTATAATATTTACTGTATGTTCACAATGCAAGGTGCTTTATATGCAACAACACACTTAGTCCTCACAACAACGAAGTAAGGTAGGTACTATTTTTTCCTGCATTTTACTGACAAGAAAATTAATTTACAAGGAATTTCAAGTAATTTGTGGGGCAAAGGTCAGAACCTAAACAATGTGGCTGTATTACTGGACAGGGATACTCAATTTTGACAAACACTATTTTCTTTTTCACATCATAGATACATAAAATTTTATCTTCAACTTGCCTTCCTGGTAAATAATGTGCACATTATTAAAAGATAAGTCTTCAAACAATAAAGGTGGAGAGGATGTGGAGAAAAGAGAACCCTCTTGCACTGTTTGTGGAAATGTAAATTGATACAGCCACTATGGAAGACAGTATGGAGATTCCTTAAAAAACTAGGAATAAAACCACCATATGACCCAGCAATCCCACTCCTAGGCACATACCTTGAGGAAATCAAAATTGAAAAAGACACACGTACCCCAATGTTCACTGCAGCAGTACTTACAATAGCTAGAACACGGAAGCAACCTAGATGTCCATTGACAGATGAATGGATAAAATTGTGGTACATATACACAATGGAGTATTAGTCATAAAAAGGAACACATTTGAGTCAGTTCTAATGAGGTGGCTGAACCAAGAGCCTACTACTCAGAGTGAAGTCAGAAAGAGAAAAGTATTGCATAATAACGCATATATATGGAATCTAATAAGATGGTATCGATGAATTTACTTGCAGGGCAGCAGTGGAGAAACAGACATAGAGAATAGACTTATGGACATGGTGAGAGAGGAGGAGAGGGTGAGATGTCTGGAGAGAGTAACATGGAAACTTACACTACCATATGCAAAATATAGCCAATGGGAATTTGCTGTATGTCTCAGAGAACTTAAACAGGGGCTCTGAACCAACCTAGAGAGGTGGGATGGGGGGGAGGTTCAAGAGGGAGGGGACACAGGCACACTAACGCTGATTCATGTTGATGTTTGACAGGAAACAACAAAATTCTGTAAAGCAATTATCCTTGAATTAAAAAATAAATAAATTTAAAAAAAAGACGTGTCTTTATTAAATATTCATAAACAGCAAAGAGTCTGCTCTACATCAATTATCTAAGATATACTGCTGAAATAGAAAGCTGAATTGTAATTTTTAAACAGTTTAAATACTTCTCTTTTGTTAAGAGAAGCTAGTTAGTAACCTTCAGGAGAACCTCTGAGTTTTTTGAGTTATAATCTTCAAAACAGTGTAACGATATAACATTAATAACTCCCCTTACTCATACATCTTAATTCAACTTTAAAAATTTAAGTTTTTTCTTAAAAATAGTGAAAGTATATAAGTAGGTAAAAATAAGAATTTTCTTTTTCCTCACTTTCATTATAAATATACTGACAAAAGTTCCTAAAACATATATGTATGATTACTTCTGATGAATGTCTGACATAAAACTTGCTAGTAGCAGTCCATTGGAGGGAAAAGGCATAAGAAATAGTATAGGGAAGATATAATTACTATTGGCTATCCTTTTTCAGTAATGAAAAATTGGCAGGAATGATAACATTTATTCAGCACCTACTATATGATAAAAACTGATATATAAAACACTTTAAATGTACTCTCATTCAACTTTTATATAAACCTGAGGTACTAACACTCCAGGTAACTGAAGTCACTGATTGTTCCAACTCTTTGCAACCCGATGGACTGTAGCCCGCCAGGCTCCTCTGTCCATGGAATTCCCCAGGCAAGAATACTGGAGTGGGCTGCCACTTCCTTCTCCAGGGGACTTTCTTGACTCAGGGATTGAACCCATGTCTCTGGCACTGCAGGTAGATTCTTTACTTTCTTTACTGTCTGAACCAACTGAGGGGAAGCCAGGGAAGCTCCTGAACTCAGGCATTTCTAATCTTATCTTACATTCTCAACCATATATGAAGGACATCAAACTGGGAGGTATCTACAATGCTATGACAGAAAAGACAAACCAGTAAAAAAAGGTAAATGAAATGTTCCTCAGAGAAGCAAAATGCTTGTTTAAGGTCTCACAGCTTGTAAACTGACCTATAAAAGTTTGGACTTCTAGTTCAGTGTTCTTTATGCTATGCTATCTTACAGGATTACATTATTTTGAATAAACCAACATTTTATATGTGTGGACTATTTAGCTAGTTAGCACTTTTCCTTCCTTGGTAATACTAATTTTTCCTTTTCTTTAATGAGGAAGGTGGGAGGGAGGGCTTAAAACTATTATATTTTTATTGTCTCAGTTTATATTACATTTAATAGAACACGCTGCCTCAAATTATTTTGGGAAATAGGTAGAATATAAATCCTAAGCAGCTAGGTAAGGAAATAAGGAAATCTATGTCATACTACATATAGTACAATATAATTTAAGATTGATTCCTTTATCACAAGATGATTTCCTATACAAGGGGATCAGAAATGCAAAAATCAAACAATGGTCATTTTATTTCTTTCTAAATGAGGCTGAGGTCTTAAGGAACTATAACATTTAGATGTAGGTCTCAACTTTAGACCATAACACACTTGATGACATATCATCAATTGAATCTAAAATGTAAGAGAAAATGTTTTAATGTTAAATCACTGAACAGTCCACAAGAGGGCACACTTTCAACTACTACAAAATTTTTAAATTGACTTTTTTTTTTTTTTTAACTAGTCCAAAGACTGGCCAGATTCTTCTGATATAATCATTCAATAGCACTAAAAAGCAACAGATTCTGAAGTTTGTAAATTTTTTTAACACATACAAGCAATTTTTGGGTGCATATAAAATATAAGAAAAGCCTGAATACATGAAGACTTCTACAGTAATATTAAATGATAAAAGCAAGTAATAGGTTTATCATTCATCTTCGTCCTATTGCTACTGCTAAGTCACTTCAGTCATGTCCAACTCTTCGCGACCCCATGGACTGCAGCCTACCACGCTCCTCCGTCGATGGGATTTTCCCGGCAAGAGTACTGGAGTGGGGTGCCATTGCCTTCTCCCCTTCGTCCTATTAGCTATTTGCAATTTGTCTGCCCTTAGAATCTTTTAAAAAAACCCTGGTTACCCTGATTTTTTTGTTGTGATGCCACAGTAAGTTTAGTAAATAGTAAACATCTATCATCTCATACAAAGAAATGTTCTTGTGATAAAAACTCTTAAGACCTACTTGCTTAACAACTTTCATATATAACATACAGCAGTGTTTAATTATGTCTGTCATGTTGCACACGACATCTTTAGTACTATATCTTGTAACTGGAAGTTTGTACCTTTTGACTACCTTCAATTTCCTAACCCCCCCCATCGCCCCCATCCCCCAGCAATCCCAGCCTCTCTCTGATAACCACGAATCTGATCTCCTTCTCTGAGTTTGCTTGTTTTTGAAGCATAACTGATCTACAACACTGTTGGTTCCTAGTATACAACATAATGATTTGGCATTTCTATACATTTCAAAATGATCAACATAGGAAGTCTAGTTACCATCTGTCACCATACAAAGATATTACGTTATTATTTACTATATTCCCCACACTGTACATTTTATCCCTATGCTTCATCTATTTCGTAACTGGAAGTTTGTACCTCTTAATCTTTCTCACCTATTGCACTAATTCCACCACCCATCTCCCCTCTGGCAACTACCTGTTTGTTCTCTGCATCTATAACTGTTTCTGCTTTCTTATGTTTGTTTATATGTTTTCCTTTTAGATTCCACATATAAGTGAAATCATATGGTATCTGTTTTTACCTATTTCATTTAGAATAACACCCTCTAGGTCCATATGCGTTGTTGCAAAGGACAAGATTTCATCTACTTGCATGTTATTAGCCATAAAAAAGAATGTGTGTGTGTGTGAATAGATACATATCTACACTACATCATTTTTATCCATTCACCTATCAACGGGCACTCAGGTTTCTTTCATACCTTGGTTATTGTAAATAATGTGATGAATACAGGGTATATGTATCTTTTCAAATTAGTGTTTTTGCTTTCTTCAGATAAATACCCAGAAGTGGAATTGTTTTGTACGGCACTTCTGTTTTAAATTTTTTGAGTAACCTCTATACTGCTTTCCACAGTGGCTGCACCAATTTACATTCCCACAAACAGTGCATGAGAGTTCTTTTATCTGTTGACTTTTTGATAAAAGTCCTTTTGATAGCTGTGAGGTGATTTTTCACTGTGATTTTGAATTGCATTTCTCTGATGATTAGTGATGTTGAGTATCTTTTCACGTGCCTGTTATCTTTAAGTCTTCTTTAGGAAAATACCTATCCAGGTCCTCAGTCTGGCTATTTTGATCCTAATGTGAGAAGTCCCTAGAAACAATGAATTCTTTAAGACAACTCAGTAAGAGAACAAATATGTTTCAGGTACTTTAGGAAATTATTCCAATTCAACAGCTTAAGATCATTACTTAAAGTACCAAAAGGAATAAATGAGAAAGAGTACATGCGTGCTTGTGTTTAGTCGCTTCAGTAGTGTCCGACTCTCTCTGAACCTATGGACCATGGTTTGCCAGGCTCCTCTGTCCGTGAAATTCTTCAGGCAAGAATACTGGAGTGAGTTGCCATTTCCTTCTCCAAAGAGTACATAAAGATGTACAAAAAAAATCATGATTGCTCATGTATAATGCACATTAATGATCTCTATTCTGTGCTAACGCATTCAAAGAGGTCATTTCCAACAACCTTCTTCTCTCTCCCGTGCCATCAATTTTCCCTCATATTGGATCATTCCAATCAGCATATAAACATCTATATGTTGATAACTGCTACTATTCCCCAAAAACAAAATAAAAAAAACCCTTGTCTCATGTATCCTCCATCAAACTGCTTCATTTTCTGCTTCCTTCCACAGCAAAATACTTCAGTTGTCCATATTCACCTCTAATTCTTCTACTTTCTCTTGAGATCACATTGGGTTTTTATTCTCATGATTCCACCGAAAGTCTTACCATGGTTAGTAATGGCATGAACCTACACTGTTAAGTGCAATGGACAAAACTCCTATTTCATTATTTGACCCAGCATTCAACAGAGTTGATTCTGTTTGCATAATTCTGTTTTCCAGAACAACATATTCTTTTGGATTTTCCTCACAGGACAGGCCACTCCTAAATCTTATTTTGGTTCCTTCTCATCTTCCTGTTATACCTATACTGTTAATCTCATCTGATCTCAAGATTTTAAAACAGCACCTATATGATGATAACTCTAAAATTTATATCTCCTACTGTGACTTCTCCCCACATACAATACACTCAATCCAACTACCTACTCAATATCTCTGCTTTGAAAAAGCTGGCTTGAAACTCAACCTTAAAAAAACTAAGATCATGGCATCAGGTCCCATCGCTTCATAGCAAACAGATGGGGGGAAAGTGGAAACAGTGACAGATTTTATTTTCCTGGACTCTGAAATCACTGTAGACAGTGATTGCAGCCATGAAATTAAAAGATGTCTGCTCCTTAGAAGAAAGCCATGACAAACAGTGTATTAAAAGCTGGAGACATCACTTTGCTGAAAAAGGTCCATGTAGTCAAAGATACGGTTTTTTCCATAGTCATGTATGGATGTGAGGGTAAGTCCATAAAGAAAGAAGGCTGAGCACCAAAGAATTGTTGCCTTCAATCTGTGGTGTTGGAGAAAACTCTATAGAGTCCCCTGGACTGCAAGATCAAACCAGTCAATATTAAAGGAAATCAACCCTGCATACTAATAAGAAGGACTAATGCTGAAGCTCCAATACTTTGGCCACCTGATGCAAAGAGCCAACTCACTGGAAAAAGACTCTGATACGGGGGAAATTGAAGGCAAAAGGAGAAGGACAGGATGAGATGGCTGGATGGCATCATCAACTCAATGGACACGAGTTTGAGCAAATTCCAGGAGATAGTGAAGGGCAGAGGAGTGTGGTGTGCTGCAGTCCATGGGGTTGCAAACAGTTGGACTCGAGTTAGTGACTGAAGTGCAGGTCTAGAGTAGAGGTTGGTAATCTTATTACTGACTTCTGAGAGCATTAATTATACGCTTTAGATAAAAGTTCTTTATTAGATACTATTTGCAAATATTTTATCCTTATCTTTTGCCTTTTCATTCTCTTAACAATATCTTTTGAACTTTTTATGAAGTCCAACTTAGCAGTATGTTTTTTTATGATGGTGGTGGTGGGGTGTGACTACAAAGAGACATGCAGAAAGTTTTTGGTGTGATGAAAATGTTCTGTATCATGGAGGGATGTTGGTTATATGAGTATAACCAAGATTTCTATTTTTCAATATATATATAACCAAATTCCAAAATACTACAGAAGTAATAATACTGCTACTAATAATTTAGCAGTGGTTACAGAATGAGTGGAGGTATAGATGAAATTAAAATGACAGCATGTTGATTACTGTTGAAGCTAAGTGATGGACATTAGGCATTCATTACACTCTCCTGTTTACCTTTCATGTCCTTAAAGTCTTCCATAATAAACAGTCTGTTTCATATGTACCTTGCTTTTTCTTTTTTAAAATTTCTTTGGAATAATTTAAAATGTGTTAACTTTCACGTTTTAGTTTAATTAAGGGAAATTTTTTGTTGGGTACAAAATATCATCTCATAGTTAGGTTAGGATTAAGTAAAGCCTTTCTTTTAATAGACCTATTACTGCTAAACCATGTTATATGAAGTGAATGTTTCTATCTCCCCCCCAACCCCTTTTGTATATGGAACCCTAATCCCAGTATGATGGTATCAATATTTGAAAGTGGGGCTCATGAGAGGTGATTTAGGTCACAAAGATGAAATTCTCACCAATAGGATTAAAGTCCCTAGGAAAGAGACTTCAAAGAGCTCCTTTGATCCTTCCACCATGTGAAGACACAGCAAGAAAATGGCCATCTATGAACCAGAAAGTGGGTTCTCACAAGACACTGAATCTGCCAGGACTTTTATTTTGGACTTCCCAGCCTCCAGAACTGTAAGAAATAAATTTCTTCTGTTTACAAGCCACTCAGTCTATGGTTGTCGTTGAAGTTGCTAAGTCATGTCCGACTCTTTGTGACCCCATGGACTGCAGTACGCCAGGCTTCCCTGTCCTTCACTATCTCATGGAGTTTGCTCAAGTTCATGTCCACTGAGTCGGTGATGCTATTCTTTTATAAGAGACTGAATGGTAAGACATCATGTTTTCCTCAGGCTTTATTTCTGTAATTGGTATTAAAAAAAATACAAGAATTTAAGAGATCCAAATATAATAATTAAATAGTATAACTTATGAATGTGAAATAACCATATTGGGATAATTTTCAGGGAAAATAACCCTGTAAAAAGTCAATTAAGACTAGTAACAAACAACTCCTTAGTAAGGAGCTAAACTTCAAAATTATTTTAAATAGTCTGATATTATAGGAAAAGAAATAATAAAAACAGAGAAAAACAATTTCTTACCCACATTATCTATAGTGCTTAGTTGCTTAGTCGTTACTGACTCTGTGACCCCCATGGGCTGTAGCCTGCCAGGAAGCCACTAGGGAAGCCCACATTATCTACAGTAACCTTTTTAATAATTTCCACTAGATCCTTCCCACTATGCTATTTTATAGGATGTAAATATGTAAATTGGGCTTTCCTGGTCAATCAGATGGTAAAGAATCTGCCTGTAATGCAGGAGACCTGGGTTTGATCCCTGTGTCGGGAAGATCCCCTGGAGAAAGGAATGGCTGGCTACCCACTCCAGTATTTGTGCCTGGAGAACTCCATGGACCAAGGTTAAGCATGTTATTTTTAAAATTTAATAAGCTAATATTCAATAAACTAATCATAAAATACAGATTTTCATAACATCAAATAGCATATCCTTTCTATACATAAAATGAAAAATATTTAGTTGTTAAAATTCTGTTATTATCGGTCAACCTATTAAGAAAAATGGGTTTCTAAATTTTAAGTGAAGTTTCTGATTTATATGATTAGTTCCACAAAAGTAAAGTTACTATGAAACACAGATTATTAAAAAGAAAACATTTTCTATAAAATTTAAAACATTAACTATATCCTAAGCTAGAAGGCTAATAGGAATAGAAAATGTAAAAAGATAAAAGGATTCTGTGTGTTATAAAGCAGCAGCCCCCAACCTTTTTGGCAACAGGGACCAGTTTCATGGAAGACAATTTCCCCATGGACTAGGGAGAGAGGGGATGGTTTCGGGGTGATTCATGCACATTACATTTATTGTGCCCTTTATTTATATTACTATTAGTATCAGTTCCATGTCGGATCATCAAGCATTAGATCCCGAAGGTTGGGGACCCCTGTCATGGAGGACTTTCATGGTTGTTTACAAAATCTAGGAAAACTGATGGGGATAGGGGAGGTGTGCAGAAAAGAGGGATATAAGAAAATAGTTTTCTCAAATAGTATTTTGACACAAGTCAATATCACAAATAAACACAAAAGCAAACTAAACTTAAAATGGAACTGAAACACTTTCAATTTCAATCAGAATATTGAATTGCCTGGAGTTGAGGAAGCAGTTTGGCTTCTCTTTACCAGTACCTGATAATATTACGTATGCTTATCAGCAGGTAATGAAATTTAAGTGACTCATCTCCTTTTACTTGATGATCTGATTTCTTGATTTTTAAAACATTAAATCTTACATATTCACCATCATGCATTTAGCACCTACCACCTAGAATAGGATCTGACAGTGGGTTTTGAGCATAATGTGGTTTAAAAAAAAAAAAAAACACGCCCCAAACATGGTTAATATCCTCATAGAGCTTAGAGAATCCATTAGTAGTGATATTATGAATAATCACCATGTGACAGATGATCACATATTTTGATAAACTTCACAACAATAATAATGGATGATACTCAGCATCTACTATACACCTGGAATTGTTCTAAGGGATTTACATGTTTAATTTCATATTAATTTATATTTAGTTCATCTTTACATATCTGAATTCAGTTAATCCTTATCCTATTTAACAGGGAGTATTATTAACTTAAGATAATAAAACCTGGGGCATATAAAGGTAAGTAATTTGTCCAAGGTCTGATTCCAGAGTCCCTGATCTTAATATTTTAGACTCCTTGCTCTTTTCTAAATGAAAAGAACTGGGCACTTTGAGAGACAAAAAGACTGCAACCAAGTTTATAGTGAAGGGTGGACAGTAACAATGTCTCATTAAGGAAGTCTCATTAATATGAGTTAGACAGGAAAAAGGCAAAGAAGAAATGGGAACAGGGTGGGGGCGGTGAATAGCATGCCCAAGTCCCTACAGAAGGACAGAGCCAAGCACAAAGGAAAAAGGGATTATGTCGCTGTACACAATGATGGACTGATGCAAGACTAAAGAGAAAAGGTACATTAAAAAAAAAAAAAAAAAAAGACCCCGATGCTGGGCTAGATTAAAGGCAGGAGGAAAAAGGGATGACAGAGGATGAGATAGTTGGATGGCATCACCGACTCGACGGACGCTGAGTTTGAGCCAGCTCTGGGAGTTGGTGATGGACAGGGAAGCCTGGCGTGTTACATACGGTCCATGGGGTTGCAAAGAGTTGGACACGTCTGAGTGACTGAACTGAACTGGCCATTTACAAACATACCTCAGTTACTGAATTCAGCAACTGTAGTTCCTTAATTTTTTGAATCCATGTCTCTATTTTCATAGAGACTTTATATTCTCCTTAAAGATACTAATTTGAATTCAGTTCACTGTGTTTACAAAATTAGGCATGGGTTTAAAAGTCTAGAAGGAAAAATGGTTTGTCACAAATACAGTTTTTCTACTAGTCATGTCAGATGTGAGAGTTGGGTCATAAAAAAGGCTGAGTGTTGAAAAATTGATACTTTCAAATTTTGGTGCTGGAGAAGACTCTTGAGAATCCCTTGGACAGCAAGGAGATCAAACCAGTCAATCCTAAAGGAAATCAACCCTGAATATTCATTGGAAGGACTGATGCTGAAGCTGAGGCTCTAATACTTTGCCCACCTGATATGAAGAGCTGCACTGGAAAACACCCTGATACTGGGAAATACTGAGGGGAGCAGAAGAGGGTGACAGGATAAGATGGTTGGATGGTAGCACCAATTCAACGGACATGAGTTTGAGAAAACTCTGGGAGATAGTGAAGACAGAGGAGCCTTGTGTGCTGTAGTCCATGCGGCTGCAGAGTTGGACATGACTTGCAGACTGAACAACACCAACAAACTATGAAAATTACTGCCTCAGAATAAACTTTAAAACATAAAACTGAATGCTAAGTTAGAAAAACAAAACAAAAAGTAAAACCAAAAAATGTTTCTTGTGTGAAATAAACTTATGTTCATGCAAAAACCTGCACATCAATGTTCATAGCAGCATTATCTGTAATAGCCAAAAACAGGAAACAACCCAAATGACCTTCAATTCATGAATGCATGAATGGCTAAACAAGTTGGTAAATCTACACCATAGAATGCTACTTAGCAATAAAAATGTACCAACTATTCATACATATAACAACTTGGATGAATCTCAAGGAAATTATACTGAGTGAAAAATGCCACTCTCAAAAATATATACTGTATGATTCCATTCATGGGATACTCTTGACATACCAACATGAGGATGAAAAGCTGATCAGTGGCTGCGGAACCTGGAGATGGGGAAAGCAGGTGTGACTGTGAAGCCACAGGACAAGGAGGCGGCTCTCGTGGTGACAGAGCGGCTCTCTGTACTAAGCGGGGCGGGGGGGGGGGGGGGGGTGGTCACATGCGGCTAGTCGTCTGTGTGCTCGTGCTCAGTCCCTCAGTCAAACGACGTTTACGATACAAGTATACAGAAACACACACAATGTGCACGCATAGCTGGCTAAATCTGAATAAACTGGATTGTACAAATGTCAATTTCCTGGTTTTGAAATTATAATACAATGTTACTTTTGTTGGAGGTTGGATTAATAAGGGTATACATGATATCCCCATACTTTTTTTTTTTTTTTGCAACTTCCTATGAATCTGCAATTATTTCAAACTAAAGAATCATTAAAAGCCAATTATAGCCTGTGGGTTCTAAACAATACCTAGTTCATTCACTTTATGGGCTTTTATTATTGAACCAAGTTAAAAGTTTTGATAGTTGATTTAGAAATTTTGCAAAGCAATTTATAGGCATAAAGTTTTTTTTTTTTTTTTTTTAGTTTTTCCTGAAGGCTTCTTTTTAAAAAATTTTTCTTAGTTGAAGAGATAACTTTTAATTTTGATATAATTTCAAGCTTACAAAAAGTTAACAGAGTTACACAAAACTGCTATACAAGTACAAGAAACTGCCATAACTTTTACCCAGATTCACCAACTGCTTACCTTTTGCCCTGTCTGCTTTACCTTTCACAATCCCTTCCTCCTCCTGTCCTTCTGTGTGTATCTGTGCATCTCCCTGAACTATTTCAGAGCAAGTTGGAGATATCAGAGGCCATTTCTCTCAATCCTTAATTATGTATTTCCTGGAAAAGTCAGTTTTCATTCCAATCCCAAACCAGTCAATCCTAAAGAAAATCAACCCTGAGTATTCAGTGGAAGGACTGATGCTGAAGCTGACACTCCAATAGTGTGGCCAGCTGATGAGACAAGCCGACAAACTGGAAATGACCCTGATGCTGGGAAAGATTGAGGGTAGGAGAAGAGGGCACCGACTCAATGTACATGAGTTTGAGCAGACTCCAGGAGATACTGAAAGAGAGGGAGGGAAGACTGGCGTGCTGCAGTCCATGGGATTGCAGAGTTAGACACCACTGCGCAACAACAAATGTATTTCGTAAGAGCAAGAACATTTTCTTAGATAACAAGAAGCCAATGAAAAAAACTACGAAATTTAACATTTATAAAATAATATCTAATCCCAGGTCCCTATTCTATCCACTGTCCCAATAATATTCTTTTTTAACTGTTTTTACCCCTTGGTTCCGGAACCAACCTATAATCAAATATAACATTCAGCTGTCATGACTTTAAGTCTTCTTGAATTTAGATTGCTTCCAGGTACTTTCTTTGCATTTATTGACTTGTTTGTATAATCCATAGATTTGGAATTCCAGTGATATATTTTTAGTAGGTATTATCATAGACTCCTAGTGCATTATAACAGGAAGCATCTGATATCAGTTTTTTGCTAATTTGTTGATGTTAACTTTGATCACTTGATTAATGCAGTGTGGGCCATGTTCTCTGTTATTAAGTTACCCGTCTACAGTTTGTGGAGAGAGGCTTGTGTGAAGGAGACTACTAAATACCTAATTCCCACTGAACTTATACTATTTAAGTTTAATACTATTAATGATTTTCTATCAATGTTTTATTTATTTATGGGCATTCTACTGTAACAGGACATTTCCCTTCCTTCTATTCATTCATGTCAGGATGGACTGGGCAATTTCTTTTTTAGTGAATAAGTTGCAATATATTATTATTAATTTATTTTGATGCCCAAAAATTTCCCAGATTTGGCTAGAGGCAGCTTCTTCAAGCTGACTTTGTTGTCCTTCTGTTATGCCCTATCACTCTTTAAGAGACTCCTTACTTTCCAGTGCAATAAGATATGCCAACCTCATCTCATACTATTCCTATCCCAACAGTGGAAACCAGCCTGAAGAAATCAGGGAGGTGCTCTGATTCTATTTAGTGGAGAATATTATTCAGAGACAGCACTAGTTGTGCTGTTACTGGTATATCATTGTAAGCCAAGTACATTAAATGAAAAAATAGAGAAGAGAAAATAGGTAAAACATGAGTTGCAAAACAATATAAATGTGAAAAAAAATTATAAATTTCATAATCACATACTTTCATAGGCGAAAAATATCTCTGGGAAACAAACACCTATTTTATAGGCAAGAAAACCAAGACCTAGTGACAGTAGGTATGCTAAATATGGTCACAGAATAAACTATTAGCCAAAGTCAGCAAATTTTCATTTCGATATTCACCAAGTTTTGCTTTTATACTATTTATTCAACAACTATTTACTGAGTGCCTACAATGTGCAATGCACTGTTGCAGCTAGGGATACAGCAGTGAACAAAACAGACAACAATTTCTGTATGGCCTCACAGAGCTTAATTTTCCGTATGAAAAGGTACTTTAATTCATTAGTCTTTAAGAAAATGCAAATGACAACCACAGTAAGACATATTTAAAGTTAAAAAGTAATCAACTGTTGCAATAACAACACAGTAAACAACAGGAATGCTCACACAACGCTGGTGGGAGTATATAAAATGGGTACACACACTCTGGAGAAGGGACATTATCTGATGGGTGATTACCCTAGGCCCTGTAATTTTACTCCTTGGTATATACCCAATAGAAAACTAAGTGGCGTAAAGTTCTCAATCTGCTCCTAGAACCAGTGGGTCAGGCTAGACATGCTGGTCTTTAGAGATGGCAGAGGCACGAAAAGTGCAAGCACAATCTTACAAACATTTTTCAAACCTTTGGTCATGTCACAGGCAGGAACTACAGTCACCTGGGAAAGAGCTTGGCAGCAGGCAGGGGTGAAGGCTTGGAGCTGTTAATACAATCTATCATATCCACCCATTCCAAAATGTTTCAGAGATGGAAGTTGATATTTCAACAACACTCCACTGCAAGGTGATTTTAATGCTTGCTAAAGTCTGAAAATCAATAGGTACCACAGATTGCGGTCTTATACCTAGAATTTCTAATTCAGTAAGCCTTGAGTAATACCCAAGGATCGAGCATTTCTAATAATTTCCCAATGATGCTGATGCTACTGATCCTAGTGCCACAGTGGTAACTACTGGGCTAGAAGACAGGGAAAGCCTTCTGAGGAAGATGTCACCTGTAATGAGTTTTGAAAACTTGGTATTGATGAAGAGTGGGAACGGTGTTGCGGGCAGACGGAAAAGCCAAGTGCAAAGGTAGAAAGCTGTGAAACTGCATGACATGTATGTGGACTGAGGGAAGGTTAAACATACAAAAGTCAGATTATAAAAAAGCCTGTTTGCTAGGTTAAGGAGTCCAAATTTGACTGACTGCTATAGGCAGTCATAGAAACACTTCATATTAAGAAAATTATCCGAACAGATTCTGGTATTAGAGCATGATCTATAGCAGCCCTGTGGAAGAGAAGATGCTAAACTTGTAGAACGGTACTAGAAGAAAGGAAGAACAATTAGGTAGTAAATAAACTACCACTTGAACAAAGAGAAAGCAAGGTTAATAGCAAGAAAAGGGCAGATATACAGAAAGAGGTTAATCTGGCGACAACTTGGATGTGGAGAGAGAGGGAATCTAGGACAACTTTCAGGTTCTAGCTTGGGTAACTAAAAGTGTAACATGCACATATACATACATTCATAAATATAGATATCACATTCTGTGTTGTTCCATAAGGATTTGAAACAGTTTACCAGAAGAATACATAGGCTGAAAGATAAACAAGTGAAGGATTCTGAACAAAGGATACACTGGGATAAAGAAAATAAATAAAAATAGCACAGAATGAAGTACAGTATAATGCTCTCCAAAACTCCCAAGAATTGGCCTTCAAATATGGCTTAAGTTTCCTAGTTAGGAATGCAAAGAAGCAAATAAACAGTGTCTATAAAAACTGAATCAACTATTCAGGAGAAGTACAGCTTTTCCAAGATACTGTAATCTGAGGGAAATTTCACCAGTGAGTTCTCATAAAGAAGATTCTGGATGATATAATGAAGAAAGTTCTTGAAGGCATCCCTAAAAAAAAAACAACTCCCCAAATGTTTTGAGCTAATTTCTGATTTTTTTTTAAATCACATCCATTTAAAAAGGACAATTCAAAAAATAAAATAAAATAAAATAAAAAGGACAATTCACTAAGAACAAATCTACAAGAGGCTCAAATAATGCAATCCATCCAAGTACAGAGATCTCTAATAGTATGATTCTATCTAAGGGTAAAATCCAAAATATCAGAGGAATGGATGGACAGAATGTTGCCACTGAACAGTCCTCCATTAATTTTTCTCAGAACTGGACTTTTCAAAAACTGAAATGGTCCAGAGTACATGTTTGAAATGGAATACAAACATGCAGTATTACGAAGTGTAGCAATATATGTTTTATTAACCAACCAATCTAGGCAAGGAAAATGAAGAGAAGGTAACTGTGAAGTTTAAGGAGTTTACTCAAAACATGTTCTACATAGAAACCTCAGGGAGGTTAGAATCTTCTTCAGAAAAAAGTCTGATGTTGCTCTAACACATGGATCATGCTACCAAATTTCTACTAACAATGGATATGCAAAATGTTATTATAATTTTCAGAATATGAAAGCCAAAAAGTTAATAAAACATCTTGTGTGTGTGCTCAGTCGTGTACAACTCTTTGCAACCCCATATACTACAGCCCACCAGGCTCCTTTTACTCTAGGCAATATTGTCTATACTGTTTAACACATCATAAATTCTCTGTTTCAGAAAAGTCTTTCTCGCTCTCCCTCCTTCTCCCTCTCTAAATACACTTTCACCCACTGCCCCCTTGCCCCACCTTGGACACACACTTACTAGACTGCCTACTAGTAGGCAGTGTATGTATATAAACTGAGGCATAGAGGGAGAGAAAAAAATATGTATTGACTACTTGCGAAGTATGTGCTGGGCACTGTGCCTGTTGCTTTACATTCTCCCCCTCCCCCCCCCTTTTTTTTTCATTTGATCTTCTTAATGACTCACTGAATAGGTCTCATTTTAAAGATGAGAACAAACGTAAATGAATAGCAGAAAGTATAAAAATTAATTAAGATGTAGACTCAGTATTCAAAAACAATTTGTCATCATTCAAATCATTCAGATATAAAAGCTATAAAATGGCGCTGAAACGCACAAAAAAAGTATGTTCAGCCTTACCATTACTATGAGAGTTTAACTACAATGAGAGCAAATTTCTGAATTCCAGCCAACCTGATAAATGAGAAATGTTAACACACTATTATGGATGCTGTTGAGAAGCAAGTAATCTCATACACTGCTGGCGAGAATGCAAAATGTAGTTTAATTTGGCATATATAACAAAACTACATGGGCTTCCCAGGTGGCACTAGTGGTAAAGAACTTGCCTGCCAATGCAGAAGAACAAAGAGACAATGGTTTGATCCCTGGGTTGGGAAGATCCCCTGGAGGAAGAAATGGAAATCCACTCCAGTATTCTTGCCTGGAAAACCGTATGGACAGAGAAGCCTGGTGGGCTACAGTCCATGGAGGTCACAGAGTCGGACACAGTTAAAGTGACAGCATAGCACAGCACACACATATACATTTACATCAACTTTTGACTCAGTAATCCCATTTCTAGAAGCTGACCCTCCACAGATATGTAGAACATATGCAAAATGTTATTCATTACAGTGTTATTTGCAATATAAAAATTTGAAAACAATCTAATGTTTCAGCAAAGGAATCTGACTGTATAGTACATACACATCATGGAATATTATGCAGTAGTTTAAAAGAATGAGAACTATGAACTGAAACAGAGTAACTCCTAGGAAAAACTAAGTGAAAAAAACAAGGTACAAAATAAATGTATACAGAATGCAATCTTTCCTGAATGAAGGAGAAATGAGAATATATATAGGTACTGCTTAACTATAAAAAGAAATCAGGAAAGATAAAGTTGAAAGTAATGCAATCATTATCCCTAGGGAAGGTGGGAATGGGATTGTAGTGAGACTCTTGAGTATACCTTCCCAAAACCTTCCCTATTGGGTTGACTTTGGAACTATGTAGAAGTTACATTCAGAAATCAGTATTAAATCAAATGAAAAAAAAAAAAGCAAACTATAAAATCAAACACAAGCAGCATAACTATATAATATCAGTCCTGAATATTCATTCATCCGCCCTGAATATTCATTGAAAGGACTGATGCTGAAGCTGAAACTCCAATCCTTTGGCCACCTGATGCAAAGAGCTGACTCATTTGAAAATACCCTGATGCTGGGAAATATTGAAGGCAGAAGGAGAAGGGGACAACAGAAGTTGAGATGGTTGGATGGCATCACTGACTCAATGGACATGAGTCTGAGTAAACTCTGGAAGTTGGTGATGGACAGGGAAGCCTGCTGTGCTGCAGTCCATGGGGTCACAAAGAGGTGGACAGAACTGAGCGACTGAACTGAACTGAATAACATCATCACACACACAAAAATTTAATCCAAGTATTCTCACCACAGAACTCTGACTGTATAAAATTACTGAGTGTGGTGGGTTGAACTGTGAGGCCTCCTCCAAAATATGTCCACCTAAATCAATGAATATGACCTCATTTGGGAAAAGGGTCCTTCAAATGTAAGAATCTCAAGATCATCCTGAATTTAGGGTGGACCCCAAATCCAATAAATGTGTTCTTATGAAAGACAGAAATGGGAGACACACTGACACCTAATGAAGAAGGCCTAGTGAAGATGACAGCAGAGACTGGAGTATGCAACCACAAACAAAGCAATGGCTGGAGCCACGAGAAGCTGGAAGAGAGGCAAGAAAGGGTTCTTACCCAGAGCCTCTGCAGGGAGAAGGAGACTGTTAACACCCTGATTTTAGCCCCTAGAACTGTGAGAGAATAAAATCTTCTTGTTTCAAGCCATCAAAATTATGGTAATTTTTTACAGCAGCCCTGGTAAACTAATACACTGGGATATATTCTAAGGACAGAAAAGATTAAAGAGTACTCTTAAAATTTGCCTAGTGTGTTTTATTTTGGCAGTGGTGTTGACATAGGAATTCAAATACAATATATTCTTAGAAATCAGGTGAAGAACACCTTCCACGGTGTCACTACTGAAATCTGAGAACTGTTATTATTATTTATTTCCATAATTAACCTCAGTAAAAACATCTACAAACTTAATTCCAAAGTCCCTTTCCTCACTTTTAGTTTACTTTTATTTATATATTCCTATGTTCCAACATAAACTGTCCATTCTTGCCAGACTGATCTTTTCACTGATTCCAAAATATGCTTATCCTCAAACCTTCCATGAATACATTTCCTTATACTGTTCTTTTTCCTTTCTATACCTAACAAATTCTACCTATTCTCCAAGCTCCACCTCTTCTTTGAAATCATCCTCTACTATTGTGCTTCACAATCTTTTTCTTTAATGAACTCATGTGTTACATGTATCTAAGGAAGGATGCGTCCATGCATCAGTTCAGTTCAGTCACTCACTCGTGTCTGACTGTTTGCACTCCCATGGACTGCAACACGCCAGGCCTCCCTGTCCATCACCAACTCCCAGAGTTTACTTAAACTCATATCTATTGAGTGGGTGATGCCATCCAACCATCTCATCCTCTGTCATCCCCTTCTCCTCCCACCTTCAATCTTCCCCAGCATCAGGGTATTTTCAAATGAGTCAGCTCTTCGCATCAGGTGGCCAAAGGATTGGAGTTTCAGTTTCAACATCAGTCCTTCCAATGAACACTCAGGACTGATCTCCTTTAGGATGGACTGGTTGGATCTCCTTGCAGTCCAAGGGACTCTCAAGAGTCTTCTCCAACACCACAGTTCAAAAGCATCAATTCTTCGGCACTCAGCTTTCTTCACAGTCCAACTCTCACATCCATACATGACCACTGGAAAAACCATAGCCTTGACTAGACAGACCTTGGTTGGCAAAATAATGTCTCTGCTTTTTAATATGCTGTCTAGGTTGGTCATAACTTTCCTACCAAGGAGTAAGCATTTTTTAATTTCATGACTGCAGTCACCATCTGCAGTGATATTGGAGCCCCCAAAAATAAAGTTGGCCACTGTTTCTCCACTGTTTCCCCATTTATTGCCATGAAGTGATGGGACCAGATGCCATGATCAGGTCTGAATGTTAAGCTTTAAGCCAACTTTTTCACAGTCCTCTTTTACTTTCATCAAGAGGCTCTTTAGTTCTTCACTCTCTTCCAGAAGGGTGGTGTCATCTGCATATCTGAGGTTACTGATATTTCTCCCAGCAATCTTGATTCCAGCTTGTGCTTCATCCAGCCAAGCGTTTCTCATGATGTACTCTGCATGCAAGTTAAATAAGCAGGGTGACAATACACAGTCTTGACGTACTACTTTTTCAATTTGCCAGTCTGTTGTTCCATGTCCAGTTCTAACTGTTGCTTCTTGACCTGCATACAGATTTCTCAAGAGGCAGGTAAGGTGGTCTGGTATTTCCATCTCCTAAAGAATTTTCCACAGTTTGTTGCGATCCACACAGTCAAAGGCTTTGGCGTAGCCAGTAGAGCAGAAGTAGATGTTTTTCTGGAACTCTCTTGCTTTTTCGATGATCCAACGGATGTTGGCTATTTGATCTCTGGTTCCTCTGCCTTTTCTAAACCCAGCTTGAACATCTGGAAGTTCACAGTTCACGTACTGTTGAAGCCTGGCTTGGAGAATTTTGAGCATCACTTTACTAGCGTGTGAGATGAGTGCAAATGTGTGGTAGTTTGAGCATTCTTTGGCATTGCCTTTCTTTGGGATTGGAATGAAAACTGACCTTTTGCAGTTCTGTGGTCACTGATGAGTGTTCCAAATTTGCTGGCATATTGAGTGCAGCACTTTCACAGCATCATCTTTTAGGATTTGAAATAGCTCAACTGGAATTCCATCACCTCCACTAGCTCTGTTCATAGTGATACTTCCTAAGGCCCACTTGACTTCACATTCCAGGATGTCTGGCTCTAGGTGAGTGATTACACCATCGTGATTCTCTGAGTCATGAAGATCTTTTTTGAACAGTTCTTCTGTGTATTATTGCCACCTCTTCTTAATATCTTCTGCTTCTGTTAGGTCCATACCATTTCTGTCCTTTATTGAGCCCATCTTTGCATGAAATATTCCCTTGGTATCTCTAATTTTCTTGAAGCTATCTTTAGTCTTTTCTATTGTTTTCCTCTATTTCTTTGTACTGACCACTGAAGGCTTTCTTATCTCTCCTTGCTATTCTTTGGAACTCTGCATTCAAATGGGTATATCTTTCCTTTTCTCCTTTGCTTTTAGCTTCTCTTCTTTTCACAGCTATTTGTAAGGACTTCTCAGACAGCCATTTTGCTTTTTTGCATTTCTTTTTCTTGGGGATGGTCTTGATTCCTGTCTCCTGTACAATGTCACAAACCTCCGTCCATAGTTCATATTTAGGGTGATGACATCAGGGAGTCATAACTGAACATAATCAGATGATCTTAAAACAATGATCTTCATATGTTAGGCTTATTAGCAGCCTCATATTTGCTTTTATTGGTAAAGGAACCAAATTTTAAGAGAAACCTACAGTTAAAATCTAGAATACTTCTTCCTGCTTCCAGTATAGTATTAAGGAAAACAGAAAAATTAGTTAGTGTTTACATAAATTGGTAATTTAATATCCTTGGAAAAATCTAGCGGCTTCCCTGGTGGTCAAGATGCTAGGACTCCACACTCCCAATGCAAGGGACCCAGGTTTGATCCCTGGTTAGGAAACTAGATCCTACATGTCTCAATGAAAGACTCTGCATGCTGCAACAAAGACTTGGTGCAGCCAAATAAATAAATAAATAATTTTAAATCCTTGGAAAAATCTAGATCAAAACTCAAAACAGCTCTATGTTTTTTGTTTTATTTTCAGAATGCCACAATTTTGCAGTGTGATAAAGCATAATTTATTCTACTAAAAAAAGAAGCTAATAAAATTACTAGTTTCTTGCTTATAGAACATTAATGCTATAGCACTGATGAGAGCACAAAGAAAGTTAAAAAAATCAAATCCACTTGGTATCTTATCTATGCTGAATTAAATGAACTCTGGTAATTTTCACTATTGATTTCTGAAACCACAACTAAAATATGCTCAGTCTTAGATTTAATTATTACATTAAAAAAATTAAGTTCTTTAACAAAAATTACCATTAAGTTCCTACTAAAAACAAACAACTACTTTCAGCATGTGATGGGGCTTCTAAATTTACAAGCCTCCTTTTTCTTCTTAAAATTAAGAGATTAAGTTCTCCTAGACTAAAGACCAGAAATGTCTCTACTGCTATCGATTAGACATCAGTCAACAATGGGTAAGTTTTAAATAGGTAGTGTTATTCAATCAGTCATGTCCAACTCTTTGCAATCTCATGGACTGTAGCTTGTCAGGTTCCTATGTCCATGGAATTCTCCAAGTAAGAATACTGGAGTGGGTAGCCATTCCCTCCTCCAGGGGATCTTACTTACCCAGGGACTGAACTGGGGTCTCTAGCATTGCAGGAAGATTTTTTTCTGTCTGAGCCAGCAGGGAAGATATGTAAATGTCTTAAATTAAATAGTATAATTTCTATAAGATACTTCTGACTAAACAGAATCAGAGAACTTCAAGGTAGAGGAAAAATTAAGCATTACCAGTCCAGCTTGCTTATTGTACATAAGAAACAGAAGAAACAGGAATGCTGCATATTTACAAAACTTCTAGGGAGCAACAGTTCGGAGAAATATTACTATAGCTGTTGTAATGGAGAAACGGAATTTATTACAACTATGAAACTTGCGTAATAGCAAAACTAAATATAGCCTCTGATAACAGCTTTAGATATAAATTTTATTAAATACTGACACATATAGTTACCTACCATGAAATATACACTAGGACAATATCATAACTTAGAAATATAAAATAGACAAAACAGGGAGAGGACCTGAATAGACGTTTTTCCAAAGAAGACACACAGATAGTCAACAGGCACAAGAGAAGATGCTCAACATCACCAATCATCAGAGAAATGCAAGTCAAAATAACAATGAAATATCATGTCACACCTCTTAGAACGGCTATCAACAAAAAGACCGTAAGTAACAGACTGGTGGAGAAAGGGTAACTCTTGTGCATAGTTGGTGGAAATGAAAATTGGTGGAACCACTGGGGAAAACATGAAGTATCCTCAAAAAACTAGAACTGCCATATGATCCAGCAATTCCAATCCTGGGTGTGTATATATATAAAGAAAACAAACATTAATTCAAAAAGACAGAGGCACTCCAATGTGTCTAACAGCATTATTTATAATAGCCATAAGCAGTCTTAAGTGTCCATCAACAGATAAATGGACATTTTGCCATTTGCAACAATGTGGATGGACTTGGAGGGTATTACTATGCTTAAGTAAAGTCAAAACAGAGGAAGACACATGTGATATGACTTACTTCAAAAAAAAACCTGAATATAACAAAAAAGCAGCAGATTCACAGGTAAAGAGAACAAACTAACCATTACCAGTGGAGAGAGGGAAGAAGGGAGGGGCATGATAGAGGTGGGATTAAGAGGTACAAAGCACTATGAATAAAATAAATAAGCTATAAGGATACACAGCACAGGTAATACAGCCAGTATTTTATAATAACTGTAAATGGAGTACAACCGTTAAAACTTGGGAATCACTATGTTATGCACCTGAAACTTACACTATATTATAAACTACACCTCAAAACAAACAAAAGAACAAAACATAAAAATGCAAGACAAAAAAGCAAGCAGAATTATTAATGTATTAAAAAGTATGATTATTCAGAAAGAACTTTAATTTAGTACTACCATTCTAAACAAGTTTAATTTTAATTTCATTTTCCAGTACTCTATTGGGATAAAAATTCAGCTATAAAGGTAAACTGTGATAAGCTGAGATGCATATTGTAACCCATAGAGCAACTTCTAAAAAATAACTTGTAAAAGTGGCAAAAAAAAAAAAAAGAGAGAGAGAGAAATTTAAATGGTACACTAAAATAATATTCAACACAAAAGAAGGCAGTTTTCATTCCAATCCCAAAAAAGGGCAATGCCAAGAATGTTCAACATGCTAAGTAGCTTCCATCATGTGCGAGTCTATGGATTGTAGCCCCCCAGGTTCCTCTGTCCACGGGATTCTCCAGGCAAGAATACTGGAGTGGGTTTCCATTTCCATCCACAGGGGATCTTCCTAACCCAGGGATTGAATGTATATCTCTTACGTATCCTGTATTGGCAGATGCGTACTTTTCAAACTATCGCACAAGTGCATTCATCTTACAAGCTAGCAAGGTTATGCTCAAAATCCTTCAAGCTAGGCTTCAACAGTATGTGAACCGAGAACTTCCAGATGTACAAGCTTAATTTAGAAAAGGCAGAGGAACCAGAGATCAAACTGCAAATATCCTTTCTGCTCAGTTCAGTCGCTCAGTTATGTCCCACTCTTTGTGACCCCAAGGACTGCAGCACACCAGGCCTCCCTGTCCATCACCAACTCCTGGAGTTTACTCAAACCCATGTCCACTGAGTCCGTGATGCCATCCAACCATCTCATCCTCTGTCGTCCCCTTCTCCTCCTGCCTTCAATCTTTCCCAGCATCAGGGTCTTTTCTAATGAGTCAGCTCTTCATATCAGGTGTCCAGAGTACTGGAGTTTCATCTTCAGTATCAGTCCTTCCAATGAATATTCAGGACTGATCTCCTTTATTGATGGTTGGATCTCCTTGCAGTGCAAGGGACTCTAAAGAGTCTTCTCCAACACCACAGTTCAAAAGCACCAATTCTTCGTCGCTCAGCTTTCTTTATAGTCCAACTCTCACATCCATACACGACTACTGGAAAAACCATAGCCTTGATTAGGTGGACCTTTGTTGGTAAGGTAACGTCTCTGCTTTTTAATATGCTGTCTAGGTTGGTTGTCATGTTTCTTCCAAGGAGGAAGCATCTTTTAATTTAATATCCTTTGGATATTAAATATCCTCTGGATCATAGAAAAAGCAAGGGAATTCCAGAAAAACATCTATTTCTGCTTCACTGACTACTCGAAAGCCTCTGTCTATGTGGATCACAAACTGTGGAAAATTCTTAGAGGGATGGGAATACCAGATCACTTTACCTGCCTCCTGAGAAACCAATATGCAGGTAAAGAAGCAACAGTCAGAACTGGATGTGGAACAATGCAATGGTTCCAAATTGGGAAAGGAGTACATCAAGGTTGTATACTGTCACTCTGTTAATTTAACTTTTATGCAGAGTTCATCACGTGAAATGCTGGGGTGGATGAATCACAAGCTGGAATTAACACTGCTGGGAGAAATATCAATAACCTCAGGCATGCAGAAGACACCACCCTTATGGCAGAAAGTAAAGAGGAACTGAAGTGTCTCTTGATGAAGGTGAAAAAGTAGAGTTCAAGTTGGCTTAAAACTCAGCATTCAAAAAACTAAGATTATGCCACCCAGTTCCATCACTTCATGGCAAACAGATGGGGGAAAAATGGAAACAGTGTCAGATTTTATTTTCTTGGGCTTCAAAATCACTGTGGATTACATTGCAGCCACAAAATTAAGATACTTGCTCCTTGGAAGAAAAGCTATGACAAATCCAAACAGCATATTAAAAAGCAAAGATATCAATTTTCCAACAAAAGTCTGGACAATCAAAGCTATGAATTTTCCAGTAGTCATGTATGGATGTGAGAGTTGGTCTGTAAAGAAGGATGAGTATTGAAGAACTGATGCTTTCAAACTGTGGTGCTGGAAGACTCTTGAGAGGTCCTTGGACAGCAAGGAGGTTAAATGAGTCAATCCTAAAGGAAATCAACCCTGAATATTCATTGGAAGGACTAATGCTGAAGCTCCAATACTTTGGCCACCTGATGTAAAGTACCAATTCATTGGAAAAGACCCTGGGGCTGGGAAGAATTAAGGGAAGGAAGAAAAGGGGGTGACAAGAGGGTGAGATGGTTGGATGGCATCACCAACTCAATGGACACGAGTTTGTGCAAACTCCAGGAGATAATGAAGGACAGGGAAGTCTGGCATGCTGCAGTCCACGGGTTGCAAAGAGTTGGACACAACTTTGTGACTGAACAACAACAAGAAGCATATATTCAATCATATCAATAATCACATTAAATGGGACTAGACTGAACATGCCACTCAAAAGGCAAGATTAAAATAATGGATAAACTATCCAGACCCAACTGACACTACTTCCACAAAAGACAGACTTTAGATGCAAAGATACAAAACAGGTTGAAGTAAAAGAATGGAAAAGATACTCCATATGAACAGCAATGAAAAGAAAGCTCAAGTGGCTATAGTAATAGCAGATAAAATAGATGAAATGAACAGTAATAAAGACAAAGAGGGATTATTTCATAATGATAGAAGAGTCCATAATTAGAAAGATACAGCATTTACAAACGTATTCACTGAAACGTAACAACAGAGCCACCAATACATGAAGCAAAAAGTAAAAGAATGAAATTGAATGAACAGAACTAGATAGAAAATCAGCAAGGATCCAAAAGTCTTGAACAACACTATCAACCAACTTGACCTAACTTACATTGATAAACTCTCCACCCAGACTGTTCAGAGACACATTCTTTTTAAGCACACACAGAACATTCTCCAAAACTGACCACATGCTAGGCCACAAACAAATCTAAAAAAGCTCAGAATCACAAAAAGAATGTTTCCTGACAATAAAAAAATAAAATTAAAAATCCATAACAAATAAATGTGGGAAAACTTCCAGGTCAAGGAAGATAACAGAAGGGAAATAAAAATATTTTGAACTATAAAAATGAAAAGGTAACACATCAAACTTTGTATTTTACAACTGAAGCAGTATTTACATTACAGTATTTACAGATTTAAGTGCCTCTCTTTGAACAGTCTCAAGCCAATAACCTACGTTTCTATGCCTTAAGAAACCAGAAAAAAGCAAATTAAATCCAAAGCAATAAGAAACAGTAAAGATTCAAGTAAAAATGAATGAAATAAACCTCAGAAAAACAAGAGAAACATCAATGAATTCAAAATTTGGTTCTTTGAAAAAAAAAAAATTAAGACAAATGACCAATCCTTACAATGATGAAAAAATAAGAGACAAGAGCAGGTACCACGTACCAAAATCAGAAATGGCAAAGAAGAAACCACTACTGATCCTACAGAAATTAAAAGGATCACAATGGAATATTATGAACAACTTTAAACCAACAAATCAGAGAACTTACATTAAAAAGAAGAAAATACTAGAAAGATACAACTACCAGAACTGACTAAAAGAAATAGAAAATCTGAATAAATCTGTAACAGTTAAGGACACTGAGATACATATTAAAAATCTTCACACTAAGAAAAGTCTTGGAACAGATGGTTCAACTGATGAAGCTTATGAGATATTTGAAAAATGACTCGTTCTCTGAGGTCATTATTACCTTATACCAAACCTAGACATAAACACAGGAAAAGTGCAGATCAATATCCTTCTTTAAAAATTAGCTAACTGAATTCAACACTATACTAAAATGGACTAAATGTTATCACCCAGTGAGATTTATCCTGAGACTGCAAGGTAGGGTTAATTATCTGACAATCAATTAATTAATACAAAAATTATATTCACAGAATAAAGAACAAAAACTACATGATCATTTCAATGAGATGCAGAAAAAGCACATGACAAATTACTCAACATTGTACCAAAAATGCTCAAAAAACTAGAAACAGAACTTCTTCAACTAATTAAAGGACACCTATAAAAAGTCTACAACTAATAGTATACTTAATGATGAAGGTTTCCCCCCAAATAGCAGAAGAACAAAGATGTCTACTCTTATTACTTCTTCTGAATGTTGTACTGTAGATTCTAGCCAATGCAGTAAAGACAGGAAACAATAAACTTTGAAAATTAAATTAAAAGTTATTATGTACATTCAGATTAGAAGAGGCAGTCTACTCCAGTATTCCTGCCTGGAAAACCTAAGGGACAGAGAAGCCTGGTGAGCCATAGTGTATAGGCTAGCAAGAGTTAGACATGACTTAGCAACTGAACAACAAAACTGTTATTATCAGATCACATTAGCTTGCATATGGAAAATCCTTAAGAAATCATTAAAAAACTACTAGAACTAAGAAATGAGCTTTTGGCAATGTCACAAGATATAAGATCAAAGTACAAAAATCAACTAAATTTCTGTTTTCTAGTAAATATGTGAAAATTAAAATAAGAAAAACAATTCCATTCAAAATAGCACCACAAAGAATATTTAGGAAAAAAAACTTTTAAAAGAAGTTACAAGGGTTGGAGGAGGGAGGGATGGGGATTACATAAGGGCAATAAAAAGGGATCCCTGTGCCGACAGAAATGTTCTGTACCTTGTTTTAATCTCAATATTTCAACTATGATACTTACTGTACTACACTTTTATAAGATGTTACCACTGGAAAAAGCTGTACAAAGGATCTCCCTGTAGTATTTCTTAAACCACATGTCAATCTACAATTATCACAAAATTAAAAGTTCGACTGGAGACTCCTAGTGGCCCACTAGTTGAGAATCCGCCTTGCAGTGCAGGGGATGAGGGTCTGATCCCTGGTCAGGGAATTAAGATCCCACATGACACCTCCTCAAAAAAAAAAAAAAAAAAAAAACTACCTCGGACCCTTACCCCACACCATTCACAAAAATTAATTCAAATGGATCAACGACCTAAATGTAGAACCTAAAACAATATAACCACTTAAGAAAGATATAAGAGAAAAGCTTTGAATCTTGGTTTAGGCAAAGAGTTCTTAGATAACATATATATGAATAAATGATAAAATTGATAAACTGGAGTTCCTTAAAGTTAAAAACTTTGGCACTTTAATAGACACCAACAAGACAAGAAAAAGACAAACCACAGACTAGGAGAAATAATAAGCAAATCATATTTTTCGCAATACCCACGTATCAGAACATAAATAAACTTTCTCAACTGAATAAGACAACAATTCAGTTTGAACAGAGAAAAGACTTGCTGGAATAGACATTTCACCAAAGAAGACACATAAATGACTTAAAAACACAAAGACACACTCAACATTATATTAGTCATTGAGGATATGCTAATTGAAAACACAATGAGATACTACAACACATTCACTAAATTGGTAATGATCAAAAAGACAGATCATATCAAGTGCTGGTTAAAATATGGAGAAATCAGAACCCTTATGCATTGCTGGTAGGAAGGTATACCCACTTTGCAACACAGTTTGGCAGTTTTTTAAAACGTTAATTTATCACATGACTCAGCAATTCCATTCTTGGGAACCTAAGTGAAAACATACATCACAAAAAGACATGTCCATGAATGTTCAAGGGGCTTCCTGAGTAGCTCAGTCAGTAAAGAATCTCCCTGTAATGAGCGAGACTTGGGTTTGAGTCCTGGGTCAGGAAGATCCCCTGGAGAAGGAAATGGCAACCCACTCCAGTGTTCTTGCCTGGAGAATATCATGGACAGAGAAGCCTGGCAGGCTACAGTGCATGGGGTCACAACAGTCAGACACGACTTAGTGCTACCTTTCTTTATGAATGTTCAAAGAAACATTATTCATAAAAATAAAAAACTGGAAATGATCCACATGTCTATCAACCAGTGAAAGAATAAACTAAACATAGCATATTAACCATGGGGTCGGTAAGAGTTGGAAACGACTTCACTTTCACTTTTCACTTTCATGCATTGGAGAAGGAAATGGCAACCCACTCCAGTGTTCTTGCCTGGAGAATCCCAGGGACAGGGGAGCCTAGTGAGCTGTCATCTATGGGGTCGCACAGAGTCGGACACGACTGAAGAGACTTAGCAGCAGTAGCATATTAATACAATGAAATACCATTTAGCAATAAAAAAGAACAAAATACTAATACATGCTATGCCATGGATGAACCTCAAAAACATTATGCTAAGTGAAAGAAGCCAGGTACAAAAGACTACATATATAGTATGATTCCCTTTAGATGAAATGTCCAGAAAAATGTAGAGAAATAGAAAGTAGATCAGTAGTTGCTTGAGACTGGGGAAGGGGTGTAGGAGTGAGAACTAAGCACAGATAGGCTTGTGGGGTGTTTTGCTTATGATGGCCAAGTCCTAAAACTGAATTGTGTTGACGATTGTACAACTCTAATAAATGTTTACTAAAAATCATTAAATTGTTATACACGCAACAGGTGACTTTTATATTATGTAAACTATACCTCGATATGCCAGTGCCAAAGAATGCTCAAACTACCGCACAAGTGCACTCATCTCACACGCTAGTAAAATAATGCTCAGAATTCTCCAAGCCAGGCTTCAGCAACACATGAACCATGAACTTCTAGATGTTCAAGCTGGTTTTAGAAAAGGCAGAGGAACCAGAAATCAAATTGCCAACATTCTCTAGATCACTGAAAAAGCAAGAGAGTTCCAGAAAAACATCTATTTCTGCTCTACTGGCTACGCCAAAGTCTGACTCTGTGGAACACAACAAACTGTGGAAAATTCTGAAAGAGGTGGGAATACCAGACCACCTGACCTGTCCCTTGAGAAACCTGTATGCAGGTCAGGAAGCAATAGTTAGAACTGGACATGGAACAACAGACTGGTTCCAAATAGGAAAAGGAACACATCAAGGCTGTATATTGTCACCCTGCTTATTTAACTTATATGCAGAGTACATCATGAGCAATGCTGGGCTGGAGGAAGCACAAGCTGGAATCAAGATTCCCGGGAGAAATATCAATAAACTCAGATATGCAGATGACAACACCCTTATGGCAGAAAGTGAAGAACTAAAGAGCCTCTTGATGAAAGTAAAAGAGGACAGTGAAAAAGCTAGCTTAAAGCTCAATATTCAGAAAACTAAGATCATGGCATCCGGTCCCACCACTTCATGGCAAATAGATGGGGATACAGTGGAAACAGTGGCCGACTATTTTTTGGGGCTCCAAAATCACTGCAGATGGTGACTGCAGCCATGAAATGAAAAGATGCTTACTACTTGGTAGGAAAGTTATGACAAACCTAGAGAGCATATTAAAAAGCAGAGACTACTTTGTCAACAAAGGTCCACCTAACCAAGGCTATGGTCTTTCCAGTGGTCATGTATGGATGTGAGAGTTGGACTATAAAGAAAACTGAGCACCGAAGAATTGATGCTTTTGAACTGTGGTGTTGGAGAAGACTTCTTCAGAGTCCCTTGGATGGCAAAGAGATCCAACCAGTCCATCCTAAAGGAGATCAGTCCTGGGTGTTCACTGGAAGGACTGATGTTGAAGCTGAAACTCCAATCCTTTGGCTACCTGATGCGAAGAGCCGACTCATTTGAAAAGACCCTGATGCTGGGAAATATTGAGGGCAGAAGAAGAAGGGGTCGACAGAGGATGAGATGGTTGGATGGCATCACCGATTCAATGGATATGAATTTGGGTAAACTCCGGGAGTTGGTGACGGACAGGGAGGCCTGGTGTGCTGTGGTTCATGGGGTCGCAAAGAGTCGGACATGACTAAGCGACTGAACTGAACTGAAATCTCAATAAAGTTGTAAAAATGCAACTGGAGAAATGACTCTCCCTAAATTAGTTTTACACATTTTTCCATAGGTTGTTTTTTCTTTAAAGATAATCATACATAATTTTTAAAAAACTTGTACATATTAGGCATATATTAAGAAGTTCTTGGAATTCAAAGAGAAACACTGATTTGGTGGTATTAACTAGCTCTAACCTGCACCTGACTAAAACTTTTGGCAAGGAATAAGGAAAGCAATCATGTTATTTAAGCAACCTCACTGCCTGTCACATGTAAAGACGATTTCACTTTCCCTATGATGGCAGTTACATTCAATACAATTACTATGCTTTGAATAGAATCATTGACATGTAGGAGAGGGAAGGCATCTTTATAAATTACCCAGTCCTAGCCCTTTGTTGTACATATGAGCAAAGAGATGAAATGACACATTCAAGAGCATACTTGCAAGGTTAACTGTAAAATCCCAGTATAATTCCAGTCTCCAGACTCTGCTCATTCTCTGACTATGGTTTTATTCAAAGAAGAAAATGGTAAATTATAAAGAAGTAATAATAGGGAACTTCTTTTTATTTCTAGCCTGGAGAATTCCATGGACTATATAGTCCACAGGATCGCAGAGAGCTGGGACACGACTGAGAGACTTTCATTTTCAATAATTGGGAAAATATCCAGGAAACAGTTAAACAAATGATTAATTGTTCACCCCCTATGAGCAAATCTCTGATAATCCCAATGTTGGTTCCTTTTGTTTTCTAGAAAAAAGGAAAAAAATTCTGAGCCTTTTACATATTTATTATCTCATTTAGTACTCAAAACATCCTCATGAAGAGAATTACTTAATAACTGGAGAAACTGACGTTCAAAATAAGCAACCTGTCATAGTTACCATAAATATTACAAATAAATAATAAAGCTAGAATTAAGAAAATCAAACTTATCTGATTTCAAAGTCAATGCCCATTTTTCCACACTTCTTTCAGACACTTCACAGCAGTGACCTCCAAATAATTACTTTCAACAGTTTGTGCTTACATCTCCAATATATAAGAATTATGCTTATTAGAAAAGTCACAACAAAATAGACATTTTAAAAGAATAAGTTTTTTTTTTTTTAATGTCAGCAGTTTCTAATTTCCTCTGCTTTTGCACAATAAGCTTAAAAATCACATCCCCAGTCCTACCTTTCTATACTTTTTCCAGTACGTATTCACCACTGTGAAAACCGCTAGATACTATGGTATTATTCCAGAATTGAATACCATCCTCCTCTGAAATTTTCTCCTATTTTTGACACTTTGCTGCTGCTGCTACTAAGTCGCTTCGGTCGTGTCTGACTCTGTGTGACCCCACAAACGGCAGCCCACCAGGCTCCCCCGTCCCTGGGATTCTCCAGGCAAGAACACTGGAGTGGGTTGCCATTTCCTTCTCCAATGCATGAAAGTGAAAAGTGAAAGTGAAGTCACTCAGTCGTGTCCGACTCTTCGAGACCCCATGGACGGCAGCCTACCAGGCTCCTCCTTCCATGGGATTTTCCAGGCAAGAGGACTGGAGTGGGGTGCCACTGCCTTCTCCGTTTGACACTTTATCCATATTTAAAATGTTCATTCCTCTAGTTTTAATTCAATTAATTCCTTTATTAAACTTATATTTTTTCCATTCTTATTCTTTCACTCATATCTACTTAAAATAGCTCCATCAATAAAGCTGGAGTTTTATAAAAATCAGTTTTTATATAAAGAACAGATATGTAGGCACAGACAGGGAAGGGGGGGTGGGATGAATTGGGAGATTAATTCTGACATAAATACACTACCATATGTAAAATAGCTAGCAGGAACCTGATATATAATATCTAGCACAGGGAACTCAGCTCAGTGCTGTGTGATGACATAAATGAGTGAGATGGGGTAGGAGAGGGAGGTCCACGAGGGAGGGATATATGTATGCATGCGGCTGTCAGTGTATAGCAGAAACTAATATAACACTGTAAAGCAATTATACTCCAATAAAAGAGTTTTTACATGTCTGTGAAGAAACTGTAAAAAGAATTGAAAACTATAAGGTTTCTGACAGACAATGTTTTGTTAAAAGGTTTACAGTGCTCAGGTAGGGGAAAGAATTAGGGAACCAAAAAAAAATTATGTTCATAATACATTGGTTTTTAAAAAATACTTGGACTGAAAGCTCTGATGTACTACATCAAATGTCACACTATCACAAAAGTTATGCTGGTGATTCTGTACTCTGGTTGATGTTCCTGCTTAACTTTCTGGCCATCTTTACCAAGTGACACTCACTGGATGAACCCATCTTGGATCACACAGACCAGTGAGCTGAACACTTCCCAAGTAATCTCCATCAACACCACGTGAATGCAGAGACCTTCCTGAATTCTTGACTCACAAAATCTTGAAACATAAGAAAATGACTGTTAAATTTAAGTCACACTAAACCCTGGGTATTTTGTTACACAGCAGAAAATAATTGGAATAGTCATTAACATTTTTATTAAGTCAGCAAACAAAGAAGTTTAATAAACCTATATTTTTTTCCTTTTTTCTTTTTGGAAACCAAATATATGTACTCTTTTACACTTATTTCCCACTTTACTCCTCAAACCTTAAATGACAACATACAACTATTTTAATCCTTAACTCTCTGATTATGATAGCAAATTTCAATACGTAATATAATATTCTAAAGTTTTTGTCAACAGAAAAATCTCATTTTGTATTTAAAGAAAATTTTGTACACTGAGAAATTAATAAATTACCAAGAAACAAGCAACTTCTCATCATTTAAAAAATATTTAGTCAACTAAAGCATAAAGCTGTAACTTCCATCTAGAAAACAAACAAATGACATGATTAAGAGGAAGTAGCAGTATGGCCCTGGGAAGACTGTAAGGGAGCGATATACTCAAATAAGGAAAAAATGAGAACAATAAATGCCAAACAAAAGCAGAGTCTACTGTCATTATCCTATCCAACCAATTGGTTTATTTTAAAAATTACTTGATGCATACCTATAAAAAGAGTCAAAGTCCAGAACACTGAAAATACCAAAAGTTAGTGATAATGTGAATAGGAACTCTGATTTACTACAGAAGGAATGCAAACTAGTACAGCCACTTTGGAAGCCAGCTTGACAATTTCTTAAAAAATTAAACATACAACCCAGCAATTGCATTCCTTGATATTTACCCCCAAAAGGTGAAAACATATGTCCACACAAAAAAACCTACACAGAGATTTTTATAATATTTTATTCTTAATTGCCAAAATTTGGAAGCAACCAAGATGTCCCCCCACAGGTGAATGAATAAACTATGATATATTCAAACAATGAAATATTATTTGTGCTCTAAGAAATGAATTATTAAGCCATGAAAACATGGAAGAAACTTAAATGCATATTATTAAACAAAAAAAGCCAATTTAAAAGGCTACATGTGGTATGATTCCAAATATGAGATATTCTGGAAAAGGCAAAATTATGGAGCAAATAAAAAAAGATCAGAGATTGACAGGGATAGGGAGATGGGGAAGAGAGAAACAGACACATAAAGAAAGCACAGAACAATTTTAGGGCAGTGAAAATAGTCTGTTAAGATATTATAATGATACATATATGTTACTATACTTATGTCCAAATACGCAGAATGTACTCAACATAACACCAAGGCTTTGGGTGATTATCATGGGTCAATGTAGGTTTACCCTTAGTTTTTAAAAAAAAAAAAAAAAAAAGGTACCATTCTGGTGAATGATATTGATAATAGGTAGGAAAGGCTACACATGTGTGGGAGAAAGGGTAAATCTCTGTAGCTTCTCCTAAATTTTGTTGTAAACCTAAAACTGTTCTTTAAAGTCTTTTTAAAAATTGCTTGATTTAACAAATAATGCAAATTAAAAACTGACATGTACATTAGTGAATGTGAGAGGATGAAGACCAAAGAACATAAATGTAGTATGACATAGTTATTACTTATGCAAGTCATTAACTATTTTGAGGTGGATTCTTTTATCTGCAAGTTGGGATAGTTGCTGCAACCTTACATGGCCACTGATGATCAGAAACAACATACACAGAGCACCTTGTACAGTATTAGCCCCAGTGCTGAATGAGAAGTGCAGTAGTACAGCTTTAAATTATTATTATTACTATGAGGAAAAGGCATAAAATAATACATAACACTTATAACACAGCAATCAAATAATAGAAATTACAAAGCAACCAAATCTAAAATGTAACCAACATAAAATGCTATGGTCACATTCATTTTACTAGTATTCAGAGCCTACTATAACTTCCAGGTACAATGCTACTATAAGAAAGAACAGACTGACAGGAGCATTTTAAGGCCAACTCAATTCTAATCTAGGCTAGTCGTTGAGAATACGGTAATTACAGAAGTGGCTTTCTGTCACTGACAAAAGTGAAATCTTAAGAAAAAGTGTAGTTAACTAAGCAATAAATGCTGGAGAGGGTGTGGAGAAAAGGGAACTCTCTTACACTGTTGGTGGGAATGCAAACTAGTACAGCCACTATGGAGAACAGTGTGGAGATTTCTTAAAAAACTGGAAATAGAACTGCCATATGACCCAGCAATACCACTGCTGGGCATACACACCGAGGAAACCAGATCTGAAAGACACGTGCACCCCAATGTTCATCGCAGCACTGTTTATAATAGCCAGGACATGTAAGCAACCTAGATGCCCATCAGCAGATGAATGGATAATGAAGCTGTGGTACATATACACCATGGAATATTACTCAGCCGTTAAAAAGAATTCATTTGAATCAGTTCTAATGAGATGGATGAAACTGGAGCCCATTATACAGAGTGAAGTAAGCCAGAAAGATAAAGACCATTACAGTATACTAACACATATATATGGAATTTAGAAAGATGGTAATGATAACCCTATATGCAAAACAGAAAAAGAGATACAGATGTACAGAACAGACTTTTGGACTCTGTGGGAGAAGGCAAGGGTGGGATGTTTTGAGAGAACAGCACCGAAACATGTATATTATCTATGGTAAAACAGATCACCAGCCCAGGTTGGATGCCTGAGACAAGTGCTCGGGCCTAGTGCAATGGGAAGACCCGGAGGGATTGGGTAGAGAGGGAGGTGGGAGGGGGAATCGGGATGGGGAATACATGTAAATCCATGGCTGATTCATGTCAATGTATGACAAAAACCACTACAATATTGTAAAGTAATTAGCCTCCAACTAATAAAAATAAATGAAAAAAAGAAAAAGTGTAGTTAACTAAAATCAACATAAAATAATTAATTGTAATAAAAAGAAAAATTCTCACTTGTAAAACAGGTTACTAAAAGTCAACAAAGATATATGTGATAAATGTTCAAAAGTGGTTAACATTTTTGTGAAGAGAGCCAAAGAGATCAAGTCAGGAAAAAATATTTATTCTCACAGGAATAATGGGATGAGGAAGTTATCGAATGAATTGGATTAGCAATAGGTATAAGAAGAAAATATTCACAAATGAATACCTAGCAAAATGAGCAAAGCAAAAGATTAAAACAAATTTATGACCCAGAAGTCTAGAAGAGTATGGAATACTGTGTTCCTGGTATATTTGCAAAGAACGGAGGAAAAAAAGAAAGAAATGTGAGTGGAACATGGGAGAATGAACAAATAACACAAACCAAAAGTTATGCAGGTTGTATGTACTTTCTCTTGGCACAGCCTCAATAAGAAACAGACTTCAGACAGGAAAAGTGGCAAGAACAGCGCTTTTAATTGTAATTCCATTACTTTGGATTATTTAATTAACCTCTTTAAAGGTTTTATCAAATATAAAGAGATAATAGTACCCAGTTCACAGTTATTTTAAAGATTAAATGAGATAACGTATACAAAAATCAGTGACAAGACAGTAAACACTGTTAATAGTTTTGAGATTATATAGTAGAAAAAGTTTTAACTTTCCAGTTTACATTTATGAGATACCTGTGCAAGTAGACAAAATGACTTGCTTATAACACTGTAAAACACTGTCCTTTAAAAATGCAATTATTGTCTCTTAATCTGGTGATAGTAAGGATATAAGATATATAAAATTACATTAACAAAGATTCTGGTGCGCTGAAAGTAAGAAGGAAAAAAGCCTTTGGCAGAGGCCCCTGGGAAATATCATAAAAAACTGAAGCAATATTTGGGATGGGGATGGGGAAAGTAAACTTTCAAAGACAAAATGAGATAAGAATCTAAGAAAATTCAAGTCCTGTAGCTAGTCTGGGAGTTTTCTGTTATTGCTGATAACAATAGTAGTTAATAACTCCTATGCAAGGTACTAGCTGTTTTATATTCATATAGTACTATTTAATTTTCATGGCAATTGTGCAATACAGGTAGTATTCATCATTAAAAATTGATTACCTACTAGGTACCAGACACTATGAATACAACGATACACCAGACAATATCATGTCCCTGCCCTTACCTACTTGCAGACTACTATAGAAACTCTTTTAAAAAGAGGCAAGCAATTTGCCTAAATTCACACAGTCAAAAAGGACAGAGTGAAAATATGAACTCAAATCTAAAAATCCATGCTCCTAACCACTTAACACAATTCTAAAAAAATTTCTACAATGCTGACAAACCATGAAACTATTACGTGAAAAGTCACTCAGTCATGTCCGACTTTTTGCAACCCCATGAACTGTGGCCCACCAGGCTCCTCTGTCCATGAAATTCTCCAGGCAAGAATACTGGAGTGGGTTGCCCTTCTCCAGATGATCTTCCCGACCCAGGGACCAAACCTGTGTCTCCTACATCAGGCAGATACTTCCCTTCTCCAGGGATCCAACCCAGGTCTCCTGCATTGCACTAAGGTAAGATCTTTTACCATCTGAGCCACCAAGGAAGCCCCATGAAACTATATGAATTTATATAAAATTTCCTTAAGAAACATTAAAAAAATCACACTATTCAAAGGTTTTACTAATAATTTTATAAAATAATTTTATTTAATTTTAATTCAATATAATCTGTGTTCACTTCAGTTTTAACACATAAAAGATTAAAAAATCAGATATTAGTTCCAGAGAAAAACAGCTGTTATCCAAATTTAACAGCTAACTATAGTCACTGAGTTTCACATTATCTAGTTTGATTAATCACTTAGGCAATACAAATAAAAAAATCCTAAAGATAAAAACAATAATGGATCTGCATCCAAAGCAAAGAGTGAAGCAAACAAATTAGAACAATGCCATCTATAGGACAATTAGTAGAATGCAGAAAACTAACTGAATTCTTAACCACCTTCATTAAGAACTTCTAGAATGGAAATCCGTCATCAATAAAACACTCAGAACTGGATCTTATCTAATACCTTATAAGACTAAACATTAATAAGATCCTATTTGTAAATCTAATATACAACATTTAAAGTTTCTACAAATAGTAGTGAACACATCTGCCAATGCTGGCTGAGTTTTATCATTTATTAATAAATATCCTGTAGTCTCATATTCAAGCTAAACAGTTGGTATATAATACAGACTTTATAAAGAATCTGCCTGCAATTCTGGGAGACCTGGGTTCAATATCTGGGTTGTGAAGATCCCCTGGAGAAGGGAATGACTTCTTGCCTGGAGAATTCCATGGACAGAGGAGTCTGGCAGGATATAGTCCAAGGGGTTCAAAGAGTGAGACAAGACTGAGCAACTTTCACTCATTCTTTGACTATACAGACCTTTGTTGGCGAAGTGATGTCTCTGCTTTTTAACACACTTTCTAGGTTTTCCATAGCTTTCCTTCTAAGGAGCAAGAGTCTTTTAATTTCAGGGCTGCAGTCACCGGCCGAAGTGATTTTGGAGCCCAAGAAAATAAATCCGTCACTGTTTCCATTTTTTCCCCATCTGTTTGCCATGATGAAGTGATTGGACCATATGCCATGATCTTAGTTTCTGAATGTTGAGTTTTAAGCCAGTGAGAGTCTCCTCAGTTCTTCACTTTCTGGCATTACAGTGGCATCTGCATTATCTGAAGCTGTTGCTATTTCCCCCGGCAATCTCGATTCCAGCCTGAGATTGACCCAGCTCAGCGTTTCACATGATGTACTCTGCATATAAGTTAGACTAACAGGGGGACAATATACGGCCTTGACGTACTCCTCTCCCAATTTGGAATGAGTCTGTTGTTCCACGTCTGGTTCTAACTGTGGCTTCTTGACCTGTGGTTTCTCAGGAGACATGTAAAGAGTTCTGGTATTCCCATCTCTTTAAGAATTTTCCACAGTTTGTTGTGATCCACACAGTCAAAGGCTTCAGAGTAGCCAATGAAGCAAAAGCAGATGTTTTTCTGGAATTCCTTTGCTTTTTCTATGATTCAATGGATGTTGGCAATTTAATCTCTGGTTCCTCTGCCTTCTAAATCCAGTTTGTACATCAGGAAGTTCTCAGTTCATGTACTGCTGAAGCCTAGCTTGAAGGATTTTGAGCATTATCTAACATGTGAAATGAGTGCACTGGATGCTAGTTTGAACACTCTTTGGCACTGCCCTTGTTTGGGATTGGAATGAATAGAAGCCAACTTTAACTGGTTAAGTTATAAAAAAAATATTCTCTTTCAAATGTATTTTTCTTTAACTCTGTCTACAGAAATATTACTGGGAAGTACCTAAAAATACTGAAAGGTGGTGGAAAGCAGGCGATAGTTCAAATCTAGAAACATACTGCCTATCTCCCATGTCACCACTTGCATTCTTTAAAATCCCCTTTATCAAAGATAGGGTAAGGTAAACCAATTTCTAAAGGTCTGCTTTTTGACATTTCATCATTTATCTTGTCAACAAAATTGCTGTGATTCATTAAGGGGGGGGGGGGGGGCGGGGAGGCAATCTCAGAAAGACTGTTACTTGACCAGCTTCATAAAATGAGTAAGCAGGAAAGGCAAATTCAGCACCTTCTAGAATACAACCTAATATAAGCTTTATGCTTTGTATTACTTTGTAGTAAACCCAAATGCCACAGAAAACAAATCAGAGTGAATTCAGAGAAATCAGACACAAGTGTGCTCGACACTTCCCACAACTTATCCCAGTTTAAAAGTATAATGCTCACTAATGGCCAAAGGAAAACTGAACTCCAGTTTTGTTTCATGCATAGCTTTTATGAACTCAAAAATTTCTAAGAATATACACCCAAATTAGGTAACCTCGAAATAAGACTTAACCTACATTGATGATTTTCCTTATTCAAAAATCCAACAAGAAATCCAGCACAGAAATTATGATAAGGACTCAATTTTTAAGAAATGTATCAAAATCCAAGGTCATTATGTATGAAACAAGAGGGTAGGAAATGGGTAGCAAGAGAAATTTTACCTGAGCCATGGTAAAATGTAATTTACATAAGTCCATAATGACAAAATCAGAATAGTGAGAACAAAAGAACTTTGCAGCAGTGAAAGAAACAGAGTGAAGAGCAAAGTGGCTATGGCAACATACATTTAAATCTATGTATGAAATAAACATCGTCAAAGTTTGATATAAACATTATGGTTAAGCCTTATGATTAAATATTATGATTTAAACTTCTTCAAAAGTTGCTAAAGCAAGTCAAAAAGTACTTTAAGATGAGAGAAAAGACTCAGGTGGTTTATGAAAGAAATATAAGAAACCAACAAAAAAATATGTAAGACCCCAGATAGGTTAAAGATGCCACTGAAATATAAGGTAACCAAGCTACTGAGATGAGGAGTGCAGTGGTGGTGATGGTCTTGGCAATGAGCAGAGTTATTCTTTGCTGGAAAACAATTATAAAATGAGTCTATTTTAAGAGCAAAAGAACGGAATATGCTGTGTCCATTCTTTGAAGTAGATATGAAAGTCTTATAATTATCATTTGAGAACATTGCTTCTTGTTCTATGTTAATGTGTTCTTTATTATCAAAAGAATATCAGTCAATAATTACCAAATTCACCCTACTAAAAAAATCAAAGAGTCAACTCTAAACTTACACAATCAAGTATCAGAAGTTGAGAATCAACTCTAAACTTACACAATCAAGTATCAAAAGTTGCCAGTCACATATATCCTCAAGTGTTCAATTCTCATGTGCGGTCTACCTGTATGATTTCATTGAGTATTAGCTGTGTACCATTTTTTACCTAATGTCTTTCTTTAAAATGGCTATTTTGTTGAAATGCTTGTAACAAGTACTTCTCAAGTGACACAAACCTAAATGCCTTTCAAGTTCTGACATCATCTATTTATATCTTCTTAGTCTTTGAAAGTCATTTTGTGAAGAGCGTGTGTCACTTCCCGGAAATACTTTGGTTGGCCCAAAAGTTTGTTTGGGTTTTCCGTAAAATGTTATGAAAAGCCTGAACAAACTTTGGGGCCAACCCTAGGGGCTTCCCAGGTGGCGCTAGTGGTAAAGAACTACTTTACCAGCTAATGAAGGGGACGTAAAATACGTGGGGTTCAATTCCTGGATCGGGAAGATCCCTTGGAAGAAGGCATGGCAACCCATTCTAGTATTCTTGCTGAGAAAATCCCTTGAACAGAGGAGCCTGGCAGGCTATAATCCATAGGGTCACAAAGAGTTGGACATGGCAGGAGTGACTTTGTAAGCACACACAGTCCGTGAAGATGCTTGCGTTGGTGTCACTTGTGAAAAGCTTTTTCTGACTACCCATTTTTAGCCCATGAAATCAGGAATGTAATGTGCAATATTTATAATTTTCTGATATCTACAACCCCAATCTCTTATAGAGTTTCAATCAGGGAGATTCAACCAGGGAGTCGGTGATGGACAGGGAAGCCTGGTGTGCTGAAGTCTATGGGGTCGCAAAGAGTTGGACACAACTGGGTGACTGAACTGAATTGAAGCTCTTCCCAAAAAGTTGCCTAACGTAATAGCTAAAAATGATGAGAGCCTATACCGTGAAAATGCAAAAGAATATTAATAATATCAAATGTGTAAGAGAAATTTTATTGAGTTTCAAATGTAACAACCCATTTTACTCACTGTTTCATAAGCAGTAAGTGGCAGAGCTGGGATTCAAACCCAGGAAACCTGGCATCAGGGACCAAGTTATTAAAGACTGTACTATATACACTTCTTGTCACAATCCACTGTAGAATTAATAAGATCAACTATAATATCTGACAAGTTTTAAAAGGTAACTTTAGAAGATAATGAAGACAGTTCTGTTAAAGTCTATATTCAGCTTACTGACTATTAAGCCCAGTATTGATGACTACTAAACACCTAGTTTGTGTTGTTCTAAAAAAGTTCTATTTTTGTAAACACTGCAATTAACAACAATCTGTAGAGCAATGTCATCAGAGGCTTTTTCATCATTCATATGAATTAATTTGCTATGTTAAGAAAAAAGTAGACAATTCTGTGCTTATGTAAACAAATGTACTTCAAATGAAAATATCTTGCGTTATCCGTCATCATCTTGCCACATACTTTCCCTACAAAATCAAAAGCTCTTTTTCTACTGCAGTAAGCACTGTAAACTTCATCACACGATACGTTCAAAATTATGCTTTTCAAATAAAGATGAAAATAAAGTTTATAGAAGCACATGGTAAAACAACAGAAAGGTAAGGGAAGACATAAATATAGCAACGTGATACTGTCTACTAACTTATGGAATGACTGCCTTTGGTTCTGAAGTTTTATCTTTCCTACTCTACCCTTTTTCTGTTAAATATGCCCCCTCTTGTGGGGAGGGGCGATAACAATTCTGTCCCACAATTTCATCTAGTGAAACACTGGTACTAAACACTTAGGTTTTTCCAATACAAAAGTGAAGAGATGGCTTTACTTTGGCCAGATGCTAGCTTGTTTCAGAAAAAGTTGCCCGTTTCTTCTCAACTAAAGCAATAATTTAGTAAATATCTTCAAAAATACAGGTTATCTGTCTAAATTACCAGAAAAACAAATTCCAACATCAAAATGAACTTGTACCTTCCATAAAGCAATTATCTACTTTTATTAGGAAACTTAAATTTGGATAATGTGTACTGAAAAAAGAAATTTCACTAATTTTTCTTTCCTTCAGAAAATAAGTGGTTTGGGAGAAAAGAAAGATAGCAAAATTACCACAAATAAAATGACAATTCACTTGCAACTGAGTACAGTTATTTCATATATATTTTTCCACTGGAGATAATGATGTGGTAAAGAAATGGATACCAGATGCTTTTTAGTCTGTTTTCTAGCAATGATAATAAATGATGAAATGTGATTTCACTGACTTATAAGCTAACAGCTGGATCCTTAGGGAGTCTGGTATAAGTGTAAGGTATTTCTGATATGTTCAGTTAGCATCACTTCCACAAAACATGAAGGCATGCCAAGGAGATCCTTAGGCATGTGTTACTGCTACTACCATATGATAAGATTTGTATCATCTTTCTACATCAAAATAAAGGTCAGAAACTACTTTAATGAGAATGATGAACAGGAACAGCTATTTTTTTTTTTTTTAAATCCTCTTTTGACTATGAGGACTTCCCTGCAGTTCAGAAGGTAAAGAGTCTGCCTGCAACGCAGGAGACCTGGGTTTGATCCCTCGGTCAGGAAGATCCCCTGGGGAAGGGAATGGCAACCCACTCCAGTATTCTTGCCTGGAGAATCCTATGGACAGAGGATGCTGGCAGGCTACAGTCTGTGGAGTCGCAGAGTCGGAGATGACTAGCAACTAACACTACTAACACTATTTTTGACTATGAATGAATAAAAGATAAAGACAGTAACTGTTTCAACCATGTAAACCTTGTCCATGCATGTGTACGTGCTGAGTTGCTCAGTCGTGTCCAACTCTTTGGGACCCCATTAACTGTAGCCTACCAGGCTCCTCTGTCCATGGAATTCTCTGGTCAAGATTATCAGAGCGGGTAGCCATTCCCTCCTCCAAGGGATCTTCCTGACACAGGGATCAAAGCCAGGTCTCCTGCATTGAAAGCAGATTCTTTACTGTCTGAGCCATCAAGGAAGCCCCATGTAAATATTCATACATTCCTAATACTAAAAAAATTATCTCCCTTTGATTCTATGGTTATGACACATCTTCAGTGTGTTTTCATAAGAGTATTGTTTTGAGAACAAAACTCCCATCAGGAATCACTGGGGCAAAAAGACTGCACTGAGCCTGTGCTCGTGCTTAGTCGCTCAGTCGTGTCCGACTCTTTGCAGCCCCGTGGACTGCAGCCCACCAGGCTCCTCTGTCCATGGGGTTCTCCAGGCAAGAATACCGGAGTGGGTTGCCATGCCCTCCTCCAGGGGATCTTCCCTACCCAGGGATGGAACCCAGGTCTCCCACACTACAGGTGGATTCTTTACTGTCTGAACCACCAGGGGAGCCCCTGTACTGACCTCAAAACTTCATCAAACAAGAGCTTTAGGCCTATAATTTACCTAATATCATAAAAAGATGTACACAGGAAGAGCTGGTATAGGGAGGGATCAAGTCAACTGAGGAGTCTGGTTAACTGATTTTTTCTAGAATAGATTTATAACAAACTTCCTAAGGTAAAATATTCAAAATGAAGCTTTCTATTATTTGTAATTCTATCCAAAATTTTAATATTAAAAATAAGAATAAAGGAATGATTATATACAAAGTTATATAATACAAGTGCTTGATAAACCACACTGAAAAAACACTAATGCTATTTTAAATGGTAAATAATATAAAATTTTAAATGAAAAATAAAACCTTTATGAGGAAACGCCCATTTAAAAAGTCTCAAAGGAAGTTTGAAGTTAAAATAGTATTTAAAATGTAGCTATTATTAAAATTAAAATGGCAAAGCAAAAATCTCAAAACTAAATGATATACTCTGTAACTGGGCAAATTACTAAACTCCCCTCAAATTCAGTTTACATTTACTTTACAGTTTTGAAGGTAATAAATAAAAATGGGTTATGTGAGAAATAGTCAATATAAAAGCAATAACCTGCATTCTGGCACTGAAAGTAATAAAAATTTTTCCTACGGTTTAATAAGCAGTTATGGCAACAATAGCCATTATCCATAGGTTTAAAGACTATTGACGTTCTGTACTTACTGGGGTGAACCACAAAGTGTGAGACATTTATAGCTCACCAAGTATCCATGTGCTGTCCACATGTCCCAGACCCTTACCAACAGGGCAGGGCCATGCGGCTGGTTCTGGTTAATGGAATGAGTAGAAATGACCTGTTCGTCATTTCATGACTGAAACATTTAAAAGCCAATGGAACAATGGAAAACTAGATATTTTTATAAAAATACACTTCTACATAAGTAAAAAAAAAAAAAAAAAAAATCATGATATAAACCGAATTTGTTTTACATCTTTCTCTTTACCTATACACTTATTTTTCCATGTTGAAACACTTTAGTTTCATTATGACACTTCACCCTAAGAAAAAGAACATTCTCCTACACAATAATAAAGTATCACACTTAAATTTAATGCTGATAAAATTATCTACTGTATAATCCATATTCAGATTTCCCTAATTATTTCAATAAAGTCCTCTAAAGGGACAATCCAGGATCATTCAATCAATTAATCAACGGTGACACTGTATCTGGTCATTGTATCTTTTGTCTTCAACTCAGAACTCTGTTTCTAATCTTTTTTTTATTTTTTTGGCACAGGGCGGGGCGGTGGGGGGTAGGAATGTGTTTGGAGCCTGTGGCTTGAAGGATCTTACCGAGGAGGTACCAAACCCTGAGACCTGGCAGTGAGCCCGAACTACTGGACTGCCAGTGAATTCCTGTTTTTAATCTTTCAAACCACTGATATTTTGAGGAGCTAATGTCAATTGTTTTATAGAGTCTTCTTTACGTTAAACTGTTTTGCTTTCTTCCCCTCATGATTAGAGTCAGGTTAAAAGAGGCTGGTTTTTATATATATGTGCTATGCTGTGCTTAGCTGCTCAGTCGTGTCTGACTCTTTGAGACCCCATGGATTGCAGCCCGCCAGGCTCCTCTTTCCACGGGGATTCTCCAGGCAAGAATACAGGAGTGGGTTGCCATGCTCCGCTCCAGTTTTATATATATATATAATAAACATAACAAATCTTGACTAGTGCAGCCATCACAGAAAGCACTGAGGATATGGGGTTTTAAACTCTAGAATACATACTCTCCAGGCAAACATTAACCACTCCTACTTCGAAACTGCATGCTCAATCCTGACCTCTCCCTAAGACTGAGGCTTACATAACCAACTCACTGTTGGGTATCTTTAACTGGCTGTCCTACAGACAGTTCAAATTTAGTATGTTCAAAACTCATCTCAGCCACAAAACTTAATGCTACTCTCTTCCTTTGATATTCCTACTGTAACTCAAATTCACCTAATCTCTAAAGCCTAATCAAGACACTTCCCTCTGCCTTTACCCATAAGTAAGACACCAAGATTTTATCTGTATTGCTTAAATCCATTCACTACTATCAAACTAAACAGTCTTTATTCTAGAATTTTAGGATTTTCCTCTTTCCTAGATCTCTGCAACAGCTTAATTGGATTCCAGCTGCTTCATTGTTACAGGTTAATGCATTCAAAAGGAAAACTTAATCAAATGACTCACCTCTGATATCCTTTTGATGCTTCCTCTTTAAGGAATGTAACTCAAACAGAATTCAAACTCAACATCACCTACAAGGATTTACAAAGTTGCTTACCTACATTTCTAGACACTTTTTGACCTGCATTGGTACTTCTTTCAGTTACACTGCTATCTTCACTTTAGTCACTGGATATCAGCTTTGTAATTTTTGCCATAAGTCTTCTCTGGGGCAAAAGACATTTCATGGAGATAGAGGAACAATGACCTTTGAAGATCATTAACTTTATTCTATGTAAATTTCACAAATACTTTGATCAGGAAACATTTGCTTAGCTCCTATAGTATGTTAAAGGCATCCTATTAAGAACTGTGAGAGGGACTTCCCTGGATCCCTGTGTTTCCAATGCAGGAGGCCCAGGTTTGATCCCTAGTCAGGGAACTAGATCCCACATACTGCAATCAAAACTCAGCTCAGCCAAAGAAGAAGAAGAAGAAGAAAGAACTATGAGAGATACAAGAAAAGTTAGACATATACCCTGTTCTAGGCAGTTTCCAGTACAGAATGCAGATTTTTTTTTTTTTTAAGGCACATATACAATTACAGGTAGGGAGAAAAGGACCACAGTTGTTAAGTATGATTAAAGTTTAAAGGAGGGAAAAATTATTTCTGAGTGGTAAAGGCTGGAAGGAAATCAGGGAAGCTTTCCTAGAAGAGGTGGCAGTTGGCAGCCTTGAAGAATATGAAAGGTTTGGGCATAGACGTGAAGGAAATAATCTTAATTATTGCCAACTCACTGTCTCCAAGGCAACTATTCTAAATCAGTTTTTGCCCCTATATACATGAGGAATATGATACATTATCTTAGTAATAATTACTCATTAAAATTGGTCCTCAAAGGGAGAATGGTGTAAGTGGGATGCCATCTCAGAATCTGGTGTCATTTGGGGAAGTGTCAGTTGAGGTGCTTTTGCCCTCTAAATAAGAATTTCCTCTCAAGAGGTGCTATGTGCCAAGTCACTTCAGCAGTGTCTGACTCTTTGCAACCCCATGGACATTAGCCCACCAGGCTCCTCTGTCTATGGGATTCTCCAGGCAAGAATACTGGAGTAGGCTGCCATGTCATCCTCCAAGGGATTCTTCCTGACCCAGGGATGAACCCACATCTCTTACTTCTTTCTGTACTGGCAGGCAGGTTCTTTACCACTAGCACCACCTGGGAAGCCCCTCAAGAGAACACCTGACCAATTTCTAAGCAAGTTTCTCCAGATTCCTATAGTCTTCATACAGGTCACAAATCAAGACACAGCTTCACAATAATAAAATCTTTTTTTCCCTCTTAGTTTAGCTAAGAATTTCTCAAAGAGAAGATGAACGACATCAAAAGAATAAAGCAATACAAGAATTTACAGATATTAAAAGAGCAGACATGCTTATTCACTATAGCATTTCTATCCTAAAACACAATTCACCACATAAGCTTTTCCCATAAATAAAACTATTTTAAATATTGGATATAATAACATCCTTTCCTCCTGGAAAAGCTGAGTTAGTGTGTAAGCTTATATAATAATTAATTAGAGATAGCAGTTGGTACTGAAAAACAGAAGTAACAGCTTCTGTATCTCCCTTTTCTTTTAACCTTTTCTCCCCAATATTAAAAAAGGTGAGATAAAAGTTTATTTCTTTACAGAGCAAAGAGGTACAAATTACAAAAGCAACATTTTTTATTGGTGTATACCCTGCACAGCTGAAAATACACAACACAAAACTGCTTCTGCAAGCACATTTAAGGTAACAGTACTAATCCTATCATGTGCTCAGAAGTCACTGTTTAGCAGGAAAATGGATGGGCTAAAGCTAAAAGGAAACAGTTTCATAGGCTACTATAACAGTCAAAACATAAAGTAATGAGAATATAAACTAGGGTAAAGGCAATGAAAACAAAAGTACATATGAGAACAATGTTTTGCAGGTTGAAGTGAAGAAGAGATACAAGCAAAGAGAAAAATAGTCAAAAAATACTTCTGAGCCTGGGGTGCCCATGAAGAAAGTGCCATTTACTGATCCTAGATCTTTTTCAAGTCTTCTGATGTAGCGATTCAAGAGGTAGGCTTTTCTAGTAAATGTAACTGGGCTGTCCAAAGAAGGAAAGGATGAAATGAAGGTAAATGATGGAGGCACCAACTGTGTGCTAGAACAAGTATTATATCCTCTCTTTCTCAACCTTTGAAAGTCTTGGTTCTACTATTTAATTTGTTCATTTAAACAATATTAAAAAATCACCTTTCATTCCTTACGTATGCACACACAAAACTGCAAAACTAGGACTGCAAAAATCATACTGTCCCAACTTGCTTATTTCCTTTAATGGTATATAGCTGCTGCTAACACACTTCAGTCATGTCCAACTCTGTGCAACCCCACAGATGGCAGCCTACCAGGTTCCTCTGTCCCTGGGATCTTCCACGCAAGAATACTCGAGTGGGCTGCCATTTCCTTCTCCAATGCATGCATGCACTCTAAGTCGCTTCACTCGTGTCCGACTCTGTGCCACCCTATGGACAGCAGCCCACTAGGCTCCTCCATCCACAGGATTCTCTAGGCAAGAATGCTGGAGTGCGCTGCTGTTTCCTTCTCCATAATGGCATATTACTTATTAGTAATTTATCTAGTATATTACTTGCTAGTAATTGATCTAGTATACAGAGTCCTACTTCCTTAAAAAATAAAAAATGATGCACACTGTATACCATCAAATATTTAACTGCTATTTATATTCATTTAGTTAGTTGGGGTTTGTGGTTGGTGGTGAGCTGATTTTTCAACTTTTATGTATTTATATTTCACTATTACCAATACTGCAAAAGGACATTAAAAAACATGAATTTTTACACCCTCCAAGATTTCTATAGGCCAGATTCCCTGAAGTGGGATTAGTGAGTAATGGGCATTTAAAATTTAGACTGACACAGTAGTGCAAAATTATCCTCCAAAAAGGCTGCAACAAGTCCTCTCCTGCATTTCTAAACCATCAATTGGAATGAAAAAAGAAGGCCAAATCCCTCCCATTTGCTTCCCTAATAGACCAAACCTTAATCCTTTTCATTCATGTCCAATGTGAAGTTTCTATCTAAACTCTACAACATTAAGTTAATCTATTTTTATAAGAGCTAACTGGCATTCTTCCAGAGACTAGACTGATAAATTCTTAACAGAAGGTGGTACTCACTCATCAACCAACAGAAAACTGTGAGGGCATTTTTGGTTAATAATACTTGACGGCTGCACTTGGCAGTAGTGAGTGGGACACTGAACCACGGAGCAGACAAGCACAATGAATGTCTCACCCAAAATGCCGACAGAACTCTCCTAACCTGTGGTTGGGAAATATACAATTGAGGTATGCTGCTCAATTTTAGGTGTAAGAAGTCTGGAAAGACAAAAAGGTTCAAGTGGGGACCTAACAACAATTCGAGTTTTGTTAACTATCTGCAATATTATAAGTTTCTTTTCCTCGACCTAGTTCCTTAAGTAAGACTTTAGGTTTCTAAAGAAACTGCATCTGACTGATGTCTTCTGAAATTCTCTGCTTCAATTTTTGATTACTAAGGCTTACTGGTACAGATTATTCTCTTCTTGTTCTCCGAGATTTAATGTATAGTCTCTCAGTGGATGCACTATTTTGGATGCAACCTTGGATACTGAAGCAACTGGAACCAGAACTTGAGAGATTTTTCAAAAGACGCCCACAGTTCTTCGGCCATTTCTGAAGCAATACCTGTAATACCTTTTACTTCCTAAAGTCATAATTTCTTTGTGGCCCTAATTCTGTGTTCCCCACACAGTACCTGGACATTAACTGTACCACATATAAAGTCAGCTCAATAAACTTTCAATAAGAGGTTGGCTCTTTAATACTAGGGAATTTACAAACAAATCTTAATGAAACTGGTTTATTATTTAGGAAACTTCTATAGGACATAGACTGAAGAGGGCCCAAAACATAAAAACAAACAAAACCTAAGCATCCATAATATATAATATGTGGTTGCTCACCCCATCGTCAGAGGGCTATCATATGTAAAATTAATTTAGACATACTTGGTTTTGTTAAGCTGTAGAGACATTTTGCAAGATTAATTTTTTGGCAGTCCTATCTTTACACTCAAATCAGGACTTTCATTTTTTTAAAAATTGTCTCTCAGCATGTAAATATTTTGCACAGTGGCAGCTGGAGTGTGCACAGTGTTTTTGTGTTTTAGTGCCATTATATTAAATATAATCTTTCTTTGCATTAACCATACTGCCTTTCAAAAGGCTGCATAATGCCACCAGAAATGAATGAATATATTGGTTTTTCTGTACCTAGTCAGCATTGGGAATTGGCTCTTAAGCACTTCTTTTGAGAGAAGGTAGGTACCTACCTGGCTATGTGTAAAATGTCTTACTAAAGTCTTTTTAGATTAAAAAATATTTTTTCAACTGTTCACTTATAATCTGTACTTCCATTTATGTGAATTATTCTTTGCTCATCTATTGAAATCTTGATTTCTGTATGAACTGTCAATTATTTAGTCAGGCCTGTTCTTCAGAGGCATTTTTGCAAAGTCTAAGGTTTTTTCTTTTTCTTGTGAAATTAATATTTGCACACTATAAATATTTGAGACTACAGATAAAAGGAGAAAGTACCTATTATTCTATCACCCTAATGTAACTACAGTATATTTTGGTTTTGGGGGTTTTTTTTTTTGGTCTTTTATGAGCAAAAGCATTTTAGTTTTAGCAATGCTGCTCCTACAGTATTTAATTTTCTTTACCTAAGGGGAGAACATGATGAAATGCTTCTTAAAAGTTCTAATTTTAACCTGGTGTCTTAAAGTTACAAAAAAAAAAAGACTTTAATTTCGGGTAGCTACTTAATTTTATTTTTCTTATCACTTATATGAATTTTCCATAATGAACATGTATTACACTCTCGCAGGGGTGTTGTAAGGTTTGAAAGAGAAAAAGTATATGGAACTCACTTAACAAACTATCTTGCGATTATGAGACCATGAACAGAATAAAGTACTTTTTGAATAAAGACATCACTAAACAACTAAAGTCTATCAAGGCAATTTAGTATTCTAGAATCTTGCTACTCTAAGTGTGGATTATAGACCAGGTGTACTATACTACCTGGTTGTTTGTTAGAAACTCAGACTCTCAGACCCTGCTCCAGATTTACTAAATCACAATCTGCATTTTAAAAGATATTCAGTGAGCATCTCGCAAGAGTGCTTCTTAAACGTGGCTACATACTTAAGTCACCTGGAAAACTCTACAGGTACTCATGCCTTAGGTACCATCCCTGGATATGGATATACTGATTTCACTGTTAGGGGAATGCACTGGGAACAAGGATTTTAAGTCACCCTCCTGGTGATTTTAGTGTCTAGCAAAGTTTGAAAACAACTGCTTCAGAACACAGAAAACTGAAATGGTTCACCAAGACAGGTGGAAACCACTTCTTACCAGAGTCATTATCTGTGCAAAGAAACACACCATAGGATTTTAGTACTACTCTGAAACTCACTTTCATTTCTTGTGGATCAATTTTTCTGCAGCAATATAATGCTTAAAAAGCTATCATTCCCTCAAAGAACATAAAGGTTAAAGTTCTAGAAAAATTCAAAATCTAGCACTCAATTCTTTACCTTTTTCTCCAATATTCAGATTTAGAAATCACTAAGTATTAATTATACTTTCTATTAAAGACTTATTGAAAAAGATAACTACATCCTGACAAAAAAAAATCAGGTCGTAACAAAGTCAATTGTTTTATTTGATCAGTGTAGAAAGGTAATGTCAAGGAAAATTATTAGGGAGAAACGAAAAGTCCACGTACTATCATCAAATTTTCACCTGACTTCCTTCTGCAAATATCAATTTTTACAGTAAGTAAAACAAAGTCTGTTCAGGTTACAGTGGCATGTTTCACATAAACAAACAAATAAATAAAGGAGAGGAGAAAACTGTGTGTCTGAGACTACAGTAGAAGAAAGATTAACTAGAGGGCTTCTGCTTCTAAGATCATTTTAAGACCACCAATGAAGCAATATGGTCTTATAATGTATACTGGGCATCTTTCTGTTTTATAAGCTGGGGGTGGGACTTTGAGAACTTGAATCATTTTACCATTAAAAACTTATTTCCCACTTGAGCAAAACTTGGAGCTAAATGGAACAGTATCAGGTAGATCCCTGGTTTCTTGCTATTTCACTTTGCCACAGAAGTTATTTACTGAATATCTTTTAAAGTGGTTAGTGGAGATGGAATCAGAGTAGACAGCACTAAAGACTAGAGCCACCAAAATTGTTATTTTCATTGATTCATTCAATGAACACAGGCAGAATAAATTTTAAAAAGCCATTGCAACAGTAGTTTGACAGAAAAAAGTCAGTCTTAGTAGACTAATAAAAACAACACAATGACTTTAACAAGTGGAAAAATTATGTAAATAGCTTCAAACATTATGCTTAACATAAATTACATTCTTTTTAAAATTAAGTCTTAAAAAGAACCCCCAAATATCATAATATTATTAGCATCACTATTATTATTTAAAATTGTTTTGGGAGATCTAAAAATACACAATTCCCTTATATATTTTATGTACATTTATTACATAGTATATGTAATATAACATGATTTACTGCATAGTGATGCTTTAGCTGTTATCACTTGATAATATGTTTCTGAGAGTTGGACTATAAAGAAAGCTGAGCACCAAAGAATTGATGCTTCTGAACTGTGGTGTTGAAGAAGACTCTTGAGATTCCCTTCGACAGCAAGGAGACCCAACCAGTCCACCCTAGAGGAAATCAGTCCTGAATATTCATTGAAAGGACTGATGCTGAAGCTGAAACTCCAATGCTTAGGCCACCTGATACAAAGAACTGACTCATCTGAAAAGACCCTCATGCTAGGAAAGATTGAAGGCACGAGGAGAAGGGGATGACAGAGGATGAGATGGTTGGATGGCATTACCGACACAATGGACATGAGTTTTGAGTAAGCTCCAGGAATTGGTGATGGACAGGGAAGTCTGGCATGCTGCAGTCCATGGGGTCGCAGAGTCGGACACGACTGAGTGACTAAACTGAACTGAATGCTTGTCTGCTTTCCTCTCCCTATTAAGTCACAGTTTTCAAATTTTTTGTATTTATTTTTTAGATAAACTACAGATACGTTATTTGAAGTTTCCCCAACATTTCACTAAGTTTTGATCGAAAATATACTAAACAAATAATTCAGAAATACGTAGGCATCTTCAAAATATTTTCTCTATTTGCCTTTCTCAAAGTTTTGAGGTATTCTTTCTATGTCACATACATTTCTCATTAAATTGATTTATGAAAGAGAGGGAAAAAAGCACAGGGGAAACTGCCCTTTTCATACATGAAAAACTAAATTTAAGAAGGTATTTCATTTTCAAGTCCAACCCTATCTTACAAGCAAACTGTAGGATTCTTTGCTCAGTCATCCACTATTAAATCTCATATTTTCAAATAAGAATCCTCTATTAGTAGATCTCCTTCAACCAGGAAAAGACTTCCATATCAGAAGCAGCACAAATATGAGAAACCTGTAGCAAGAGATGACCCTATTCCATGAAGGCACAATTTGTTGTAATACTGTCTTTAAAATTAGAGTATTCAAATTCACTCCCTATTTCCTTTTCCAACTAACTCCTGACAAACTACCTATTTTTTCTCTTGACTAATAATTTTCGGCAATTCATCCTTTATGCATTAAAAATAATTTTTGAAAAATTCAATTTGTACCATGTTTTTCTTTTTTTTTTTTGGCTGCACCACATAACTTACAGGCTCTTAGTTCCCCATCCAGGGATTGAGACCAGGTCTAGGCAGTGAAAGTGCCAAATACTAATCACTGGACAGCCAGAAAATTCCCAACCTGTTCTTACTTTTGTTGCATTTTCTTTTTACTTTTGCAATACTCAAATCCATATACTAATCTCATAGGGCACTGTGGTAGGCAGTCTCCAAGATGGCCCCTATGATGCCATCACCCTGGTACTGATGGCCTGTGCAACTCCCTCATCTTGACTGTGGGCTGAACCTAGTGATTTGCTTCTAACAAATGGAATACAGAAAAATTGACAATAAGTCCTTCTCAGGTTACATTATAAAGAGACTATTGCTTCTCTCAGGAGTACCCTTCCTTACTCTAAGGTAAGTCAGCTGCCGTACTGTAAGCTGCCCTACAGAGAAGTCTAAATGACAACAAAGTCTCTAGCCAGTAACCAGTGAGGAACTTTAGCCCACCAAGAGCCAAGTGAGTAAGCCTGAAAGCAGATCTTCTGCTAATTGAGCCTGGTGATGACTGCAGCCCCCAGTGATGCTTTGATGGTAGGAGGATTATTGGTTTGGGAGACACCCAGAGTCTAGAGGGCACCCAGCTAAACCACATGCAGATTTCTGGCTCACAGGAATTGGGAGATAGTGTTTACTGTTTTAAGTTGTGCAATTCTGAAGTAACATGTTATATAGCAATAGTAGTTATAACTAACACAGTTTTTGACAAAATTCCTGGGAATCATTTAATTTACAGTATACTAATAGTTTAATAAAATTCCTTTTGCAGAGCTAACGTAAAGTACTATTCTATTTATAAGCACTTCTATTCTTATTATCTCTACTGAACAATTCTATGCACAATGTGGTGTGGGTAAAAACATATAAAATTCTGACTTACGCCCTGTATTTAAGGATCCTAGAATTTAATCTAATATACTCCTTTCTATACTCAACAAATTCTTAGATAACTTGCTCATTCCTGGATATTTGGCTCATCTATGAGCACATCTTTTATTAAGTTTTTCCCTCCTTTTTAAAATCTTTTTCCCCAAAGGATAAAGATGTCAAAGAACTTCTTAGAAAATCCCAATAACAATCTTAAGATACTATAAGGGTCTCAATTATTAATATTTTTGAAAGCAGTTTAGGGGAATGACTTTTCATAATCAAAGAGCAGCCTAAAGTCGCAAAGCAAATGACAGTAATTCAGAGAGGACAACATTGAAATAAAGTCCCTCAACACTTATCTACAAGTCTATTTTAAGCTTGTTTGTATGAAATCATTCAGCTCAAACATTTAATAAGCACCTAAAGTGCCAGAAATTGTACTCAAGTGTTTAATTCAACTGAGATGAACAAGACACAGTCCATCACCACCCCTCTCCTCACCTCTCCCATCCTACAAGGATCCCCAGGACAGAGAAAGTCAATGACAATATGATATAACAGGTATTATAAAAAGGTTAAAGGGAAAAAAACCGGTGTGTCAAGAAGGGAACAATAAATCTTGTCTAAAAGAGACAAGAAGGTATCATAGAAAAGATGGAACTAGTTGGAATTTGAAAAATGAAGAGAAACTTGCCAGGTACACTGCCAGATAAAGGAAAAATGGTAATAAGAAAAAAGAACAAATTACGCAATGCAAATGAGATTCGCATGGATTCACTCCAGAAGACTCATGGCTAAGGCTAATGAACCAGTCTTTCACAACCCATTTATTCATTAAAAGAACCTAAACATATACCATATGCCTGGCACTTGTGCAATACTCAAATTCTATGTCAGGTAACAGAAACAGAGCTATAAATGTGATATTAAGTTTTGACATCAGGGAGCTTAGAGTCTAACATCAGGGAGCTTAGAGTCTAACTGAACTTCGGAGGAGCACGTGTTCATTTTAATTATGCCAACTCCGAATCACTCCCATCTCCTTCCTTCTCTTATCCTTTGGGCAAGTCACATTCTTTGCAAGCATCAGTTTCCTAATTTGTAAAGTGGGGATAATATTATATGTGTGCCTCAAGGATTGTAGTGAGGATTAAATAATGTAAGTAAAATATCCAAAACAGTGAACTCAATAAATATTAGCATTATTGTTTTTACTTTTATCATCACTGCTAAAAATAAGGCAACTAAAGTTTTCAGTAAAAAATTCTTCTGTTTTCTAAATCATTAAAGAACTGAAAGGACTCTTTTCTGTTTAGTTCCTTCCAGTATCTACAAAGTATAAGAAGAGGTAATGTTATTATCAACTAAGGCATTAAGTACCCCTAGTCTGTCACAATGTCCCCCCAAAAGGGTACTGAAAATAACACCTAATATATCAATATAGTCTCTGATGATATAACATAGGATTGATTCTATTAGTAGCAGGACTTTAAACTCTGTGTATAAAGTGTACTTAAAATGTAATACTGAATAACTCAGGCAGAAAACCTTTAATTCACTAAGGTTCTAAAATACAAAAAACTAAGAATTAAAAATAAGAAGCTATTATACATTGGAAGGGTTGTTCTGAGGAGCACAAAACAAGAGAATTGCAGTAATTGACAAAAAAAGAAGAAAGGAAAATATGATGGCCTAAAATGAAGAAATGAACTCACAGAAAAAAGGATGACTGAAGCTTAAAACTGAAAAAAGTTCACAAAACCAGGAGACAAACATGTCTCTGACCCAAGATTAAGAAAGCAATCCTTTGGAAAGATTATTAGCTATTTTAAATCTATTTAAAAATTTACTTTTAAAATGGCACAACACTACTCAAAATTTTGGATGATTTCTTTAAGCTAAATTTCAATCTACAAAATCCTACTCATCAAAAAATCCTACTAATCAAAGTTCAACAAAATCAAATTCAAAACAAAGATTTGCATTGAATGTGGAATTCCCAAAGGAAGGTATAAAAAACAGAAAGCAAATGATATAAAACTTCCATAGAGGCTCAATCAAAAAGAAATAAATACTTACCAATTTTTAACTTATAAGGCAATCACATTCCACTTGTTAATATTTTTGCACTGATAATATCTAAGGTTAAGCCTTCAACACAGAGAAGGAAACTCAATTATTTTACTCTTCTTAACTTTACCCATCATCTCTTTAAGCTGTTAACTTCTTATCCTAAAATTACTCAAGGAACTTTCCCAGGACATTTTTTTTTTTTTTAAACTAAGTCTGTTAACTTCTGGACTCAAAGTCTGACTCCATGAGTTTCAAGAGCCAACTTTCCAAAGTGAAGACACTAAGGAATTTCTAAAGCCACAGAAACTGAGTGATACAGCAACACTAAAAGAATGGGCAAATATTCTATTTGATTTCCAAAAGCAAAGACTTGGGATTTTTCCTGAAGTAAAAGTAAAATTCTGCTTTAAATCTTATTTAATAATTATTTATAGTTTAAGGATCCACTGAGTATTATATATGTGTGTGTATATATATATATGTGTGTGTGTGTGTGTATATATATATATATGACATTATCAACTTCAGTACAAGCTCCTCAAAGGAACTGGAGAAGTAGTATTTGTATAATAATTAAGATTTCAAAATTAGGTTTCAGAATCAGAAAAACCTGGGTTCAAATTCCCCTTCCTCCTGTGTAAGCTGTATAATCTTGACTTCCTCAGCTTCAATTTCCTTACCTGTGAAATGAAATTAATATCTACTCCAGGAGGTAAATATTGGGTAGATATTTTCTAAGAGTATTAAGTATGACAATGAACAATATATAGAAAATTTTTTAATAAATGTTTGTTTCAAGAGGAGAGGGAGAGTAGAAAGAACTACCCTACCCATCTTTATATCTATTGTAACACCTAAACGTTAGTGGTAAGAACAATATAAATGCTAATGGAAGGTAAAACATTAATATTTCATGAGAACACTTTTAGGGTACTTTTGCATTTAATTAACCTTTGTTGATCAACAGAACACATTATAAGCTAACTACAGTACACCTTTTCATTTAATTACTACTGATATTGAACATTTTTTTATATATGTACTTGTCATTTTAGGTTCAATTTTGACACAGGTTAAAAAACAGAAGTTAGAATTTGAGGAATAATAATGTACTATCACTGTTTCTCTTCTTTTGTTCCTAATGAGCAAATATATTTATTTGTATCATTCTACTGCTTGTATTACATAAGTCAACTTATTAATCTTGCCTCCTTGCCTCTCTTCTCTCTTACCTTCTTTTACCTTTTCCCTAACACTCTTACCCTCTTTGCCGAGTCATTCTTTTATCCGCCCCCAAACCCCAGCGCGGCCCCCCACCATGCACCCATGGTTCAAACTTTCCAGAGGAACTAATGAAAATCCCTTATTGACCAATGGAAGACAAAGACTTTAGAAATTAGTAACCAATAGAATTTATTTTGCATCCATACATACACAATGTTATCATAAGCCTTTATTTATTCCCACAACAAACATCTGAGATGGCCCTTACTACAGGTAAACAGGTAAAGCAGGTTACTTTAAGTTCCAGGTCACAATTCCTCAATTTTTAATCCTATGCTACAGCCAGATAGCACTAAATGAAAATTTTGACATAACGTGACCACAGCTTTTTTTCTGAGCTCTCTAATCTTACTTTTCATATATTCACAATTTTTTTAAAATCACAAAGCAGCAGAATTGGACAAACTGGAAAATTTCTATCGTCTAACTACTGTTGGCATGAAGCATCTGCAAGAGTGGAGAAGAGCAGAATGAACCATGCTGGACAAACATAAGCTGTCCCTAGAAGAAGTACAAATTAGAGCTAATAAAGAAGCTCAGCAAAGGTGCAAGATACAAGATCAATATATAAAAACCAACTGTACTTTCATAAACTAGCAATGAACAATCTAAAAAATGAAGTCAAGAAAACAATCCCACTAACAATATCATCAAAAAGAATAAAATGCTTAGGAACACACTTAACAAAAGAAGCACAATGCTTGTACACTGAAAACCACAAAATTTTTTCAGTGAAAGAAATTAAGGCTTAAGAAATAAAAAGTCATCCTATGCTCATACATTAGAACACTTAATATTGTTAAACTAGCAATACTCCTCAAATTTATCTATAGATTCAAAGTAATTGCTGTCAAAATTGCAGCTGCCTATTTTACATAAATGGACCAACAGAACCTAAAATTCATATGACAATGCAAGAACTCTACCAAAATAAAACAACCTGAAAGAAAAACAAAGTTGGAAGACTCATGTTTCCCAATTTCCAACCTTACTACAAAGTTACATTAATTGAAATAGTGTGATACTGGTATAAGGTGAGACACACAGGTTGACAGAATAAAACAGAGTTCAGAAATAAACTCTCATATTTACACTCAATTGATTTTTGACAAGGTGTCAAGACCATTCAATGGTAAAATAAGTCTTTCAAGACATGGTAATGGCACAACTGGATAGTCATATATAGAAGAATGAAGTTGGATCTGTACCTCATACCATATGCAAAAAAAATAACTCAAAATGTGTCAGACTTAAAGAGCTGAAACTAAACATAGGTGTAAATCTTCACGACCTCGAATCAGAAAATGGTTTCTTAAATATGATATCAAAAGTACAAGCAACCAAAGGAATAAAACAGATTAAGTCAGACATCAACAAAATGAAAAACTTTTGTGCTTCATAGGATACTATCAAGAAAGTGAAAAGATAACCCACAGAATGGGAGAAAATATTTGCAAATCATATATCTGATAAAGGACATGAGTCCAGAATATATTAAAAACTTAATAATTTACAAATAAAAAGATAATCCAATTTAAAAATGGGCAAAAGATTAGAATAAACATTTCTCCAGAGATTTATATAAATGATCAATAAGTATATGAAAAGATGATCAAAATCATCAGTCATTAGGGAAATGTAAATTAAAGCCACAATGAGGTACCACTAGCATACCCACTAGGATGGCAATATTCATATAGACAGTATGAAGTATTAGAGAGGATGCAGAGAAAATATAAACCTCAAATAGTGTTAATGGAAATGTAAAACTGTAGCCTCTTTGGAAAAGTCTAGCAGTTCCTATGTATCTACTCAGAGGGACTGAAAACACAGCTTTATTCACAATAGCCAAAAGGTGAAAACATCCCAAATGCCCGTCAACTGACAAGTTAATTAAAATGTGGTATACCCACACAATGAAATATTATTTGACCATAAAAAGCAATTAAGTACTCATATATGCTACAACATGGATGACCAAGTGAAAGATGCCTGGTACAAAAAAGCCACACTGTATGATTTCACCTACGTAAATAAGGAAATCCACAGCGAGAGAACGTAGGTTGCCATGGGCTGGAGGAAGGGAAGAATGGCAAGTGACTACTAATCTGAGGGAGACAAACATGCTCTGGAACTAGGCAGTGATGATGGTTGTACAACTTTGTGAATATACTAAAAAAAGCCATTTAATTTTTACCACTGTACACTTTAAGAGAGTGAATTTCATAGTTTTTGAGAATGTGAAGTAGTCTCCAAATCTTTTCAAACTAGTTCAGACGAGCCACTTAGTTATCAGCAAACACTTGCTAAAAACCCGCTCTGGGCAATATACTTCATAAGGTACCATAGGCAGATCCTGCCCTCAAAGAGTTTATAATTTGATTGATAATATAATGTGAAAGTGAAACAAAATAAACTGTAGCTTGATACACAAGATGAAAATGTAACAAGTTAGCATATAACTTACATAATGAACTCCTACACAGAGATACATATTAGAAAAGGAAGAGATCACATGAACTGGCGCAAGAGCAAAGAGAGAAAATATAAGCTTGGAAAAGCACAAACAAATCAACCTATGCTATCTCCCTCCATTACCACCCAAAACCCCTAAGAACTTGATAGAAAGAAGGTAGGATTTGGATAGATGGACAAAAAAAGAGATAAATGGTTTTGATTAAAAGATGTGAAGCAGGAAAATGAGCTATCAAAATATAGTGACCATATTTGTGTGTGTTGTATATATATTGCCACACAGCAGTATAGAACAATACCTTTAGAAGCATAATTAATTTAAGAAAACAGATTAGTTAAGTTCCTTGTATAAGCTGAGTTATTATTTGGGATACTTCACTTGGTTTGGGGTATACAGACAAGTTGTGTTGTGAAGAAGTAGTAGTGAAGTCGCTCAGTCGTGTCTGACTCTTTGCAACCCCCTGGACTGTAGCCTACCACGCTCCCCCATCCATGGGATTTTCCAGCCAAGAGTACTGAAGTGGGCTGCCATTTCCTTCTCCAGAGGATATTCCCAACCCAGGGATCGAACCTGAGTCTCCCGCATTGTAGGCGGACGCTTTACCGTATGAGCCACCAGGAAAGTTGTGAAGAAGAACTTTATCTTCCAGTAATTATGTCACAAATTAGCACATTTTTATTTTGAAACATACTTGACAAGTATATTTTTCATCAAATCACACAATTCAAAAAGTAGCTGCCAACTAGTTAAAGTAATAAATATTTGCTGAGGACTTGCTGTTCAGTGCACAGCACTATTCCAAACATTTTACACATGACTTTTAAAGAGTGTGCATTCAACATATACAAAATAAAACAATCTGACTTTTGAGTAAACTTTTTAAACATAAGGCACGGCTAGGACCAGATCAGTCAGTTCGTCATTTTTTATTTTACTCCAGGTACTGCTGCCAACTTGTATTTGTTTTTAACTTCAATTTTTCTCACCGATTCTTTCTGCCAAATTCATTTGTAGTATCTGCTACTCTTCTTTCCTCAATTCTACAGCCTCTCTAGTATTCAGAAACTCCACTCCATTCTGTATTAACATACCTCTCCTTTCTACTCCTAGTTTTAATTCTAAATCATTAATAACTCCGCCCACCATGGTTCCTTGATCCTTCACGCCTCACAGCTGTTTTCACAGAACAGAAAAAAATAAAATAAAGCTGGGGGAAGAGGAGGGAAGAGGCATATCTTAGGCAGCCATGTAAATCTGAGAGGGAGGCTGGAAAAAAAAGTCCTAGCATCAAATGCCTAGAATTCATTGCTGAGAGCATAGTAGTTATTAAATTAATTATTGCAGAAGATTAAAGCGCCTAAAGGACTAACTAATAGAGAAACTTATAAAACTTACCCTACATCTCCATAAAAGGGTTATATCAAAAGTTTGAAAAAGTTCCCTAGATGATTCTGACATGACATGTCTCTAATTAAAAAGAAAAAGTACATTTACTTAAATGTATTCAGATCCTAGAAAAACACTCATTTTTATTTTGAAGCTGACCTGGTCAATTATTTTTGATAATTAAGTTTGATTCTTTCACAATTATTCCTGTATATAGTACTTTTTAAAAGCAAGCATTAAATTATATCTGCAAATACAATTTTCTCATAAGCAAAGTAATATAGTTCTCACCAAAGATCTCATAATATGTATGCATTTAGTATAAAACCAACTTAAAGAAGCGGTCTTCAGATTAAGCTGGATTGACAATATATCAGGAAGGCCCTAAGACAGCCTATTACAATAGAAAATTGTCATACAAGAACATTCATTTTTTTTTCTAAGTTTATAGTAATATAGTCAATACACTGGAAAACAAAGCCTTAAGAAGAAATGGTATTATTATCTATTATCTTCTAATAATTTAAACCAAGTAAGATTTAAAAAAAAAAAAACCTACTTTTAACCTTGATTTAAGACTGTTTGGAGAGATATTCTAGGTTAGCTTTGAAAGTCATTTTCAAATAGCCATTAGTATCTATAACAATTTGACCAAGTCACTAAATTGTTTAATATCCATTCATCCAAAATGTGAAAAGTGATACAGGGATAGACTGTATTCTTTTTTTTTTTTTTTTTTATTAGTTGGAGGCTAATTACTTCACAACATTTCAGTGGACTGTATTCTTTTTAAGCAGCCAAAAGTTACTCAACTTATGTTGGCTTTAAAGGCTATATGCTAATTCTAATTTGTATATCTGTATCAGAACTACAATAATAAACTGAATGGTACCTTGGATATTCTCAGTTAAAAAAGAAATTCTAGGATTTCAACACAGTTTTAACCTTAAATTTTATATATCCTTTAAAAAAATCTACATAGATTTAGAAATGCTGTCCTCATAAAAATAATTCTCTAACAGACCAATTAATAATTATGCACTTTGCCAAAGAAAAGCTTAATGTCTTCTCAGCTCTGAGAACCTGAATGAACTACTGGGACTCCCACATCTACCGCACACCTGAATGTCCCATTGACAAGCCTAAAGCTGTAGTATCATCTCCCTCCCTTCTGCCATATCCCCATCTTTCAATTCTTATAACCTTCTCCTCTTATATTCCTGATCTTAGTGAGTAGAACCTTCATACTTCAAGGTCCACAAATATGAAACTTGAGAATCAATCCTCAACTCTTTTCATTCTCCATTACTCAACTGACCTACATATAAGCACCAAACTGTATGCAGGTTAATCTCTTAATATTCGTTGTGGATCTCCCCCTCCACATTTTCATAGTCCTAACTGAGAACTTCATCAATTCCTAGATGTCCTCCCTAGCCTTTTTTTCTATCTCCTATCTAATCTCTGTATTGCTGCCAAAATTTTTTGCAAATACAAAATATACTTCGTTACTAAGTAATTTCTTGGTTTCCCAATATCTTTAAAATAAACAAAATTCTTAAAAGCATATACATTCATCCATAATCTAGACTCAGCCCCTTTCTGCAGCTTCAAATCTTTTTGGAACATTCCTATTCCAACCCTATGCTCCAATAATCTAACCATCTGCAGTTTCTAAAATCAAACTTTTGCCCCAGACTCCCAAGTCTAATTAATGGCTTGTTAAACATGGTTTAGCACAAGCTAAAATCAAGATTGCCGGGAGAAATATCAATAATCTCAGATATGCAGATGATACCACCCTTATGGCAGAAAGTGAAGAGGAACTAAAAAAAAAAAAGCCTCTTGATGAACGTGAAAGAGGAGAGTGAAAAAGTTGGCTTAAACCATAACATTCAGAAAACTAAGATCATGGCATCTGGTCCCATCACCTCATGGGAAATAGATGGGGATACAGTGGAAACAGTTCAGACTTTATTTTTTTGGGCTCCAAAATCACTGCAGATGGTGACTGCAGCCATGAAATTAAAAGATGCTTACTCCTTGGAAGGAAAGTGATGACCAACCTAGATAGCATATTAAAAAGCAGAGACATTACTTTGCCAACAAAGGTCCGTCTAGTCAAGGCTATGGTTTTTCCAGTGGTCATGTATGGATGTGAGAGTTGGACTTTGAAGAAAGCTGAGCGCCGAAAAATTGATGCTTTTGAACTGTGGTGTTGGAGAAGACTCTTGAGAGTCCCTTGGACTGCAAGGAGATCCAACCAGTCCATCCTAAAGGATATCAGTCCTGGGTGTTCACTGGAAGGACTGATGCTGAAGCTGAAACTCCCAATTCTTTGGCCACCTGATGCGAAGAGCCGACTCATTGGAAAAGACCCTGATGCTGGGAGGGATTGGGAGCAGGAGGAGAAGGGGACGACAGAGGATGAGATGGCTGGATTGCATCACTGACTCGATGGGTGTGAGTTTGAGCAAACTCTGGGAGTTTGTGATGGACAGGGAGGCCTGGCGTCTGCGATTCATGGGGTTGCAAAGAGGCAGACATGACTGAGCAACTGAACTGAATTGAACTGAAGCATGGTTTATATACCATCTTTAGTCTAAATTAGGTAACCCCCCCACTCAGTGCCCTTCCTGTATCCTCTTTGTTAATCTTGATATTATAACGAATTCTTTATCTGTCTTTTATCAGACTGTTAAGATCCTTGAAGGCAAGAATGAAGTATTTTATCTCACCACTGGTAATGCCTTATAGTTTCTGCGAGAGGAAACACCTAATGTTTGATGAACAAGAGAATGAATATGAAATCACAGCCAAGTCCACATCACACTAGATACTTCATATCTCAAATATTAAGTCTACCCACGCACCTATGGGCTTCCCTCATAGCTCAGTTGGTAAAGAATCTGCCTGCAATGCAGGAGATGTGGGTTCGATCCCTGGGTTGGGAAGATACCCTGGAGAAGGAAATGGCAACCCACTCCAATATTCTTGCCTAGAGAATCCCATGGACAGAGGAGCCTGGCAGGCTACAGTCAATGGTGTCACAAGAGTCGGACACAACTTGGCAACTAAACCACTACCACCTCGCACCTATGGGTACCTTATTTTTGACAAAGGAGGCAAAAATATTCAATGGGGCAAAGACAGCCTCTTCAATAAGTGGTGCTGGGAACACTGGACAGCTACATGTAAAAGAAAGAAATTAGAACACTTCCTAACACCATACACAAAGATAAATTCAAACTTGGTTAAAGACCTAAATGTAAAATGAGAAACTATATAACTCTTAGAGGAAAACATCAACAGAACACTCAACATAAATCAAAGCAAGATCCTCTATGACCCACCTCCTAGAGTAACGGCAATAAAAAACAGGAGCAAACAAATGGGACCTGATTAAACTTAAAAGCTTTTGCACAGAAAGGAAACTACAAGAAAGGTGAAAAGACAACTCTCAGAATGGGAGAAAATAATAGCAAATGAAACAACTGACAAAGGATTAATTTTCAAAATATGCAAGCAGCTCATACAACTCAATACCAGAGAAACAAGCAACCCAATCAAAAGGTGGGAAAAAGACCTAAACAGACATTTCTCCAAAGAAGACAAACAGATGGCTAACACACACATGAAAAGATAATGAATATCGCTCATTAATAGAGAAATGCAAATCAAAACTACAATGAGATATCACCTCAAACCGGTAAGAACGGCCATCATCAAAAAGTCTACAGACAATAAAGTCTGGAGAGGGTGTGCAGAAAAGGGAACCCTCCTGCACTGTTGGTGGGAATGTAAATTGATACAGCCACTATGGAAGTCAGTATGGAGATTCCTTAAAAAACTAAGAATAAAACCACCAGATGACCTAGCAATGCCACTCCAAGGCATATACCCTGAGGAAATCAAAATTAAAAAAGACACATGTACCCCAATGTTCACTGCAGTACTACTTAACAATAGCTAGAACATGGAAGCAACCTAGATGTCCTACGATAGATGAATGGATAAAATTGTCATGCATATACACAATGGAGTATTACTCAGCCATAAAAAGGAACACATTTGAGTCGGTTCTAATGAGGTGGATGAACCAAGAGCCTATCATACAGAGTGAAGTAAGTCAGAAAGAGAAAGATAAATATCATACTGTAATGCATATATATGGAATCTAGAAAGATGGTACCAAAGAATTTATTTGCAGGGCAGCAATAGAAAGACATAGAGAACAGACTTATGGACACTGGGAGAGGGGAGGAGAGGGTGAGATGTATGAAGAGAGTAACATGGAAACTTACACTACCACATGTAAAATAGATAGCCAATGGGAATTTGCTGTATGGCTCAGGAAACTCTAAACAGGGGCTCTGTATCAACCTAGAGGGGTGAGATGGGGAGGGAGATGGGAGGGAGGTTCAAAAGGGAAGGGATATATGTATACTTACAGCTGACTGATGTTGAGGTTTGAACACGAAATTCTGTAAAGCAAATGTCCTTCAATTAAAAAATAAATTAAAAAAGAGAGAAGCAAAAGACAGAGAAGAAAAGGAAAGATATACCCATCTAAATGCAAAAATGAAAAAAAAAATTAATTCTAAGTAATAGGACCTACCAAAGAACCAATTTTTCTTTTTAGTAAATGGCAATCCACTCCAGTATTCTTGCCTAGGAAATCCCATGGACAGAGAAGCCTGAGCCTGGCAGGCTACAGTCTATGGAGTCACAAAGAGTTGGACATGACTGAAGCAACTGACCACGCCATCTAAAACCTACTTACTGCTTTTCTGCAGATAAAAAACTGATGATGTCTTACCTAAACTATATCTCTAGGACCTGATTACTCTCTTCTTTCATTTATCTAAATTTTCTCCCCTTTGCTTTATGTTTTTATTAGTCCATAAAAATCCTAAAACCTGAGAAATTCTTCAGTTTACATTTGAAGAAAGGGGCTTAATGACTGGTCTAAATGTTACTTGACTAGTAGCTAGTTTAGACTAGATTCTATGCTAATTTCACTATACAAGACCTCCAAATAATAACAGTTTGAAAAATTCATAAATTTTACTATGAAATTCAAAAATATATTGAAAAGAGACCACAGCCACAACAGTAGAGAAGCATTTAAATGACCTAAGAATAATCTTAATAGGAAAGAGGAACCTATATAAAACAAACAAATTCACTGAATACAGACATGAATGAAAATAAAGATTAAGAAAGAGTAAACTATTTTTGGAAATATATATAAAGAGCCATAAAAAGGTTCAAACCTTTCTGCCTAACTAGAACCAATGGGATTCTACCCTAAATGAACAAAGCCCTCAAAGGGGGAAAAATGTACATATAAATATGTTCCACTGCCTCACTTTTGTACAGAAAGAGGTGATAGCAAGTAAAATGTCCAAAGTAGAATGACTGATAAAATTATGGTTCATCCACTGACAAAATGTTGGGTAACTTTTTAAATATTTATGAACACTATGTAAAAAATTAGGAAAACCTTTATGATACAACCTTAAGAGAAAATAGGACTAGGTACATATATTTATACCATAAACACATATTTAACCAGAATCACATTCATATACATATTTTTATTAAAAACCTAGTAGCTCTGGTTCCCAAGTAACCTAAGGGAATGGAGAGTTGCTGAAGTCTAAAGTTTTTATAAGGAACATTACAATTTTGGTGGCTATCCTCTAGTTGAAAACAGAGTCACTAAAACCATATGATAGCAGAGGTAGCAACACAGCTCAACAGCAAGATAGCGTATTAGAGATTCGGATACTGAACTTCACCCTAGGACAGTCACAAGTATGTTGTAATTTATAAGTTATTTTAAATTCTAGTGTTTAGGCCCCCTTATCTCAATAGTGAGGACATACAATGGCACTTTGAAATAAGCTAAAAACCATGAATAATTGGAAATGATTGAAGAGCTGTAATACCTCTCTCCCTATCCCACCAACACCTCCCAAGTCCTAATATGCATATCTGGATTATGCAGGTCATGTTAGCCCTGAGCCTATTAAATTGTCCCTTACCACTGAGAATGAAGTCTAAACTAATACTTGAAATCAGAAGCAAAACTGTTGTGGGAACAAAATAGAAAGAACTCAAAAACACTTCTGTACATAGATCTTCCTCTTTTCCAGCCAAACAAACCTAACTGTCCAATTACCAAGTAGTTAAATCATACAATTCTTTGCTTTAAAGCCTGTCCTATCTAGTGTTCTCTTCCTTCTATCTAATTTAACATTTAGCAAGCCCCATCTATCATCTGTCACTCAATCAATCCTTTATCTCAAAAACTGAAACACAATTCAAATTCATGTATTTTGCTGTTTGCTGAATGTTTACTATGTGCAAGCCACCACAAACTCAATACCCAGGCAAGGTTTTTGGTCAGTCTTTGTAAACAGCCTTTGTATTGATCCTATTTTCTCAAGAACATGGCAATTAGCACTAGAGCAAAATATAGCACCTATTATTTCCTTAGTTAGAAATTCTAGATACAGTGAAAAAAATGTTTCCTTCATTTTTCAAGATAGCATCACATTTTAAGATACCCTTCACAAAAGGTACTCAGGGTTATTTAAATCAGTAACTCTAAGCAGACCCTCCTTCTGTTCCAACTGGGGAATAAGGAGATAACTTTATTCTAAGAAGAAACATTGTAAACTTATACAAAACCATAAGCAACAACTTCCAAACTCAGAAACAAATAATACAGCTACAATATATGACTCTTGCCATTAAAAATGTTTACATGCCTAGCAACTGAATGGTACCATATCCCCACTGCTTTTACTCCTTTAGTTTTGTTATCTGCAATAAAAGTGAAAATGCTATTCAAGTAAACTTGTTTTCACAGTAGTAGGAAAGTCAATTAAAAAGCCTGCCTTTGCTCCTACATTCTCATTTTCTTTTCAATTCAGACTCTGTTCCTGAACACATAAACATACAGTATTTAAATGAATGTACAAATCTATGAAATATAGTGCTCTAAAAGTAAGAAAAACACTGAGTTCAAACTGTTCTACTTGATACACTGGGCTCTAAAGAGGTCCTGGATTTTAGATAGGGGAATGGGTACAGAAGATATTCACATTTAAGCTATAAAACATGAATGTTACTGAAAATGATACCTTAATTTTAAATATCAGAGCCCAAACATATGAGCAAAAAGTATCCTAACACTAAATACATATTTTGCAATTACCTCTAAATCTTTCTTAAAATGCTATGTTATTTCACCCAACTAGCTGTATGCACCTGCCCACTCTCAGAATCAAATAGTAAACGAGGGATGGATTTAAGTGATACTCAGGGAGGTGTTATGAATGTTAGAACATGGTAAACAACTCATTTGGAGATACACTAAAGAAGAAGGATCAAGTATTATCACCAAGTTTCTAGTTTAGGCAACTTGAGTTAATGATGGGAACATTAACCTACTTCACATAGTTCTAAGAATAGTTTTTCTTTTTGAGTGGGAGGGGGTAAGGGTAGGGAAGAACTGACAAATGAGTTCAGATTTCTATAATACTTCTGAATTTATAGTATGTACGGGATATCAGGAAGTGCCTAGTAAGACAGCTGGATCTGTCTCAGAAGAGAATTCTATTCTACAGATAGATTTGTGAGTTATAAGCGTGTAAAAAAAAAGTTAAATAGATTAAATCAATAGGAAGAGAATAGAATGAAGGCTGAAAAACCACCTTGGGGACACCAATATTTAAGGAGTGGGCAGAGATGGAAGTGTTAGCAAAAAGATCTACGTATTAGAGAATGATATCCCTGAACCCAAGAGAGAACGTTGTTTCAAAAAGTGAGGAGTGAGGGGGGACAAAACAGGTGGTCAAAAAAAATAACCCTTCTTTCTCATTATCTGCTCCAACTTCCAGTAAATAGGACTACTTTAAGCATTAAAAGAGAAGCAATGACTGGTTCTTCACTATAACCTATGCTCTATTTTTAGTTTAAACAACAAACGTGAAACCAACAAAATGTAAACTCAATTTCTGGTTGTAAATTCACCATCATTTCAGTTGCTATATGCTGTATGTTCAAAATACATGAAGCTAGCTATTTCAAGTATGATGAAAAAGAGGCCAATGTCTACTTTACCTACTTGGCAGAGCATCTAACCTAAGAGAATTAACTCGTTATAAATAAATGCCACTCAACAGTAATGTAAATCGCAGCATCTCTGATGTTGAGGGGTGGAAATGTGAAAGTGTTCGTCGCTCGGTTGTGTCCGTGACCCCATGAACTGAAGCCTGCTAGGTTCCTGTGTCCATGGAATTCTCCAGGCAAGAATACTGGAGTAGGTAGCTATTTGCTTCTCTGGGAGATCTTCCTGACCCACGGATTGAATCTAGGTCTCCTGCACTGCAGGCAGATTCTATACCATCTGAGGGGTAAATATGGGAAAGTAAGATTGTGTCCAATAACAAAGCAGCTGCAAGATCTGAGACAAATATCTAAAACTGTTCAAAGTATTTTTCAACAAGGTAGTACCAAAGTTGTAGAGTATATTAAATTCAATTTCAAAACTCAGATACCAACAAACTATTAACACATGCAACAAGGTGGATGGATCTCAAAAGCTTTATGCTAAGAGAAAGAAACCAGACACAGAAGCCTACAGATGTATGATTCCGCTTATGTGACAGTCTAGAGAATACATAACTATAGGAACAGGAATTTAGGTCTGGCTGCCAGGAATTAGAGTAGGGGTGATATTGATCACAAAAGGATATAAAGGAACTGGTAGAGGTGATGAAAATATTATGTCTCTACTAAAGGTAGTAGTTGCAAGACAATGTTTCTCAAAACTCAAACTGTACAGCAGCAATAATAAATTTTATTGTGTAAATTATACCTGAATAAGCCTAACTGAGACAGAGGATGAGATGGTTAGATAGCATCACCGACTCAATGGACATGAATTTGAGCAAATTCCAGGAGATAGTGGAGGGCAGAGGAGCCTGGAGTGCTACAGGAGGTCGGAAAGAGTTGGACATAACTTGGCAACTGAACAGGTCTTACTTAAAAAAAATTCAGTCACCATATCACTATTTCATTTAAATTGCATTTTTAATGCTCTGTTCTAATCACAGTTGACTTATCTAAATTGCTATTAGATATAATATTTAAATTAGCAAAGAAAATAAAAACTACAATAAATCAATCTTAAGCTTGAAACAAGGTATTTAGATACTTTCCCTCTTACAATAAATCGCAGATATCTTACTTTCAATTCTGCTACCTAGGGGAGCAAAACAAAAGCCCTTTCCTAAGTTTTACAATCCTAACAGCCAAAAAAAGAACTTTTAGGTTTTCCTTTATATTTATTTCATATGGATTGATTGGGATGTATGTAAACACTATCATACAGTTTAATTCTAATTAATCGGTTCAACAAAAATGTAATGAATACCTACAACACAGGACAAGCACTGTGATTGTGTTACAAACATAAAGATGGAAATAATAGTCTCCTTGCTTGCATAGAGCTGATGGTTTAGTATGACTGAAGACATATGAACAAATTATTTTATCAAGAGATGTAAGTAATAAACTGACAAATGCTATTAAATTAAATGACCAAGGAAACTTTCACAAAAAAGTCTGCTTTCTCCTTAAAAAAAATTTCTGGTCATTGAGCTGATGTTTTGAGAAGTACCATATCTCCAGAATGAAGTAAGAATGCTAACACAAATATACATTTTCCAGTTAGTATCAAAACGCTTTTCACCAGTAATATTCTGAACTTAATGAATATCTCAGAATCTGAGGCCTTTTAAACTGCTCTAGGTTTCATAAACATTAACAATACCAACTATATTCACCAAGCTATGTAAAAATTTGCTTAGGAGGAGACACAGATTAAATAGACACTGATGGAAAGAGGAAGAGATACACAAGAAGAGGGAAAGAGAATATTAATAGAGTTAAATAAAAAGTATATGTCAGATATGTCTTACAGGATAACCTGAAGTAACCTGAAGTAGGTTATGGCATAAATATTGCATTTTTAATCCTTTTTTCAAGGGGAAAAAAATGTTAAAAGTAGCATTTAGGCCACTGCATTTCAACTTTCCACCTTAAGAATTTTCTAAGACATAGGCAGAACCCTAGGAAAAAGCATCATGGTATGTGCATCAATTCTTTTTTTTAAGATTTTTTTTTTTTAATGGCAGTTAGGTCCATTATATACCCATGTAAAATTTCAATTTGATCATTACCAAAGAAAAACTAAATTATATATAGACTACATTCAGATCATCAATTTCTTTAGACAGAAACTGGCAACCCACAATCCCATCACACAAAGAAAACTAAAAGTAGATTTTAAATTCCTGAAAGGGTTAAAATAGATAAGCAACAAGGTACATGAAATAGCACAGGGAATTATACCCAGGAATTATATCTTGTAATAACCCACAATGGAATATAATCTGCAAAAATACTGAAAATCAATATGCTATATACATAAAATTAACATAATATTGTAAATCAACTATACTTGAATTAAAAATATAGGGGAACATAACAAACATAGGGGAAACTAAGCAAAACAAAAAAAGAAAAAAAAAAATCTTGAAAGAGTTGCCAACTAGCAGTGCTGAGAAAACTCAGTGATGTATTTCTTTACTAGGAGTAATTTCAAAGACATGTTAGTTAATTAAAAAATTAAATACATCATCATAAAATTGGTATTTTTAGAGTAAACTCTAGTTTGAGTTTTAATAATTCGATTAGTGTTTCAAGCACTGCTAGTTTTTGAGGCATCTAGAACCAATGACTATTTTAAAAGAATAATACTCATAAAGTACATATGCATTTCACTGGCACAAGACTAAAGAACTGAGAAGTACAGATGACCCAAATAAGCTCATTCTAACAAAAAGGAATCCAGCATTTCAAAATTACGTCAACGCTTCTGAATTTCTCAGGAGAAGTAAAAGTATACTTAAGTACTTTAACAAACAAATTAATGTTACTAATTTCATGTTTTTACATTCTGAAAAAAGTTTTTCCTTTAAGAGTTTGGTGTATTATGTTAAATGATATGCTATGCATATGTAAGATGGCAAAAAAAAAAAACCCTACATCAATTATGTTAAAAATTTAATGTATTCTTGAGAACACTTTTTAATGCTTAACATTTTGATAAGAATTCAAGAATCACAACAATACTGTGAAAATAAATATTGTGGCTTTTCCATGAAAAATAAATGTGACTTTCCCACATTTTCAAAAAGTATAGCATGCATTATATTTAGACATCAGTATTCTATTTAAATACATATTTGTATATGGAAACATCTTGCATATTTTATATGGTATGTTTTAAAAACTCTATCAAGTAATGAATCAGCTATAACTGACCAAAAAATTATAAAATTACTCTTTTCTAATTATCTTCAGATCTCTTTATAAGCTACACTAGAAAAACAAGTTTCACTACTTTATAACCAAGCCTACCTTTTTCATCAAGAAATAACAGACAAAAAGAAGTATTATAAATCTCGAAGAGGCAGCATGGTAGAATGGAATGAATAGATGTTTTAGAATCAAGACACATCTGAGTAGGATCCTATCTTTAATACCTGTTATATTGGCCACCTTGAACAAATTATTAAACATGATGAGGTTCAACTTCCTTGTTTGTAAAATGAGAACATTATCACTAACCTCATTGGATAGTTGGGAGGTTCAAATCATGATAAACAGTATGGTGGCTAAGAATAATGGGTAAAGCATCAACTCCAGAGTCCTTTCTCCACTTTCTGCCACTTGTTAGCTGTGTGATCTTAGTCAATCATTCTGTACCTCAGTTTTCTCAAATATCTTAGGGTACTAAATATAACCAAACTCATACTGTACCTAAAAGAATTGAGAAAATCCATATAAAGTGCCTGGCACAGTTTTTGGCACATGGGATTCACTCAATAATATTACATATGACAAATGTAAGGCACTAACACAGTGCCTGAAGCAAAAAAAAGATCTTAAATCTTAGTTTTCCTAAACGAAGTTCCAAATTACTTCTTTTTACTCTCTCTAAAACTCAAATTCACCCCTGAAGATAAATATTTGCCATTAATGATGAGAAAAAGATTACTTCAAAGTCTATAAAGGTATTTACTAAAGAAATCTTCCTAAAACTGTATATAATGACAATAGCTCTGGAGTAAGTGGACAACTTCCCAAGTTGAGAACTTCAAAAGGATCCACATGCTTTGGCTACACAAATATTGGAATTTTTTAAAAGTACGAGTCATACTTATTTATAGATTCATATATTGTGATACAATTGATCATATATATTTCTATGAATATTCACACTCTACAGCTCCATTTTCTCTTTCTAAAAAGATGCTTTGACAATTTCAATTCAAAATAAAAAAGTAAAAAACTCATCAGAACTTATTAACAAACTCAAAATGAAAATATAAGGCAGTAAAGATTTGCTGATTTCAAAATTATTGAAATTACTATTAATGTATATAGCACACACAGTCTGAATTTTATTTTAGTTCTTTGCCTACAGCACATAATTTCCTTGACTACATGACCCTTAAGTATTGAATCAACTGAGGAACTAAAGGATAATATTAAGAATTCACTAAAAGTAGAAATGTGGAATCCTAAATCCTTAAGAAACTATATAAATCAGACCAATTAGACAACAGACAATTTTCCGACATTTCTAGCCTCAGTTTCTACATCTGTAAATTATGGGTGATAACTATGTTTCTATTTCATGAGCTCGTTAGAATTAGAGTGGGGTCACCCATCTGTAACACAATTCCTGGCAAATAATAAGCCCTCAAAATCTTATCCAATGGGCAATCCTGTATCAACAAATGATCTCTTCCAGTAAATCACTTTGGGAATAGAAAGGAATCTGCCTTAAAACATAATGCAATCTGACAAAACTCAATTCATTAAAATTGACTCCAGATTTGACACTTAAAATTGCTTTTAAATCAACTAGAAACGCTAATATTCCACTATTGTCATTAAAAAATTGAATAAAAATAGAACTTTAAGGAGTCATTATTTACTACAAATATAGTCAATTCACTTACACTCCAGAAGAGAGACAAATGTAAATAAACTCAACCACTCAAACAGCAAACATATATACACAAAGTGAAGATATCTAACATAAAAGTACTATTTTCATACCAGGAAAATACAACTAAAAGATAGGTACCATGTCTCTCTATGGAGATGAGAAAAGCACCTTGGACTCAGATAATCGGGGAAAAAAAAAAATCACTGATGGTATCAGTGTCAGCACTGAGCAATACCTAGCTTCATGACCAAAGCTCACACGTTACTTAAAAGCAACATAATCTAATAAGAAACTATTAAGAGTCAGAGAATACCCTAATCTCCCACTGAGTCACTAAGTGAATCTATACAAATCACTTGGCCTCTGAGTTTTTTCATCAAAAAGTGGAAATCACACTGGTCATTCATATTGCAGGGGAATGAGAATATTTGTGAATGAACTCAGGTCACCTTGAAGTAGAACCAATTTAAAAATACAAAGAATAATTACTGACAACTGCTAAAAATAGAAAAAGAATTTCCTTCAAAAAGTATATTCTAAAATGATTTTTAAAAGCTAATATAAGACCATACATTACCACTAAAGCCAACTTAGTATCTCAGGATATTAAAATAAACATGTCAACTAACCACTTAGTTACTAGTTCCTAGTCAGTAATTTCCTATTCATTTTATAGCAAATAAACACGATAAACAGAACTGAAGTTACACATGTATGAAATTTTATTTCACTCAGTCTTCTCAATCACTTTATATAAACTGAAATCTTACATCATCTTAAAAATTTCAGAATTATTTACAAAGTATGCTTTTCCTAATAAGCAACGGAGCAGGGAAATTTAAATGAAAGTGTGTAAAACTCACTCTTTAGTTTTTATCTACTTTTTATTATTAATGTTTACATCTTATTTTGGGAGAGTAAAAATACTACCACAGAGCATACCAAAATATAACACAGATGTGTTCAAATGTTTAGACAGTGGTTTGATGGTGAATTGGTCACCAAAAAATTAAGTAAGTTAAGGAAGCCTTAGAAAATACATGTTTAAGTTGGGTAGCCTGGCTCCAAAGAAAGAAAACTTCACATCTGAATTGGTACAGCTTTGCTTATAATACTTCTGAGATTCAAAAATGATCATTATGCCGAAAACCAAAACTAAGTTTACTACCATACCGAAAACTCTCACTTTTCATCCCCAAAGAGAATTTGAAATGTCTTCAAATACAAGTCTTTTCTTCTCAAAGGTGGACAGTATAATAATGATCCCTAGCACAGGTTCAAAAAGCTTTTGAACAACTACAGTAAACAAATTTGTTGAATGACTTTCAAAAGGAAGCATCCGATACACTCATCTCAAAACACTAGAAATAGTTATTTACTATTCAACTTTAATTTATTAGACTTTCATGATATACTTCAAAACTATTTTCAAGTAATTATTGTAAGTTACTAGTAACTTTGCAGACTCAAAAGAAACAATAAACCATACTGCTGAAATTTCCTCTAGGTGTATTACAAAATATTTATCCAAATAATATAACTAGCACTGTAAGATCTGTGGAATACTTAGAGCTGTTTCCTTCCACTGAATTAAAAAGGAAAGAAAAAGAAATACAAGATTAGCCACTGGTGAGTATTCCAACCAATACAGGGGAGTACAGCAGGCTATTCATAATCTCTAGGGAAACAAATTATTCTTTCCAACTAAGTTATCAAGAATGTAAAGTTCAAGTTTAGGTTTTACTGAAGTTTCGCAATATCTTCTCCTTTAAAAATAACCTATTTAACTGGTTTGGCCCAAACAAAATATTTTCAACCTACTTTAAAGAAGTATTTATGCTATCTGAATGAAAGGTATCATAAAACCTGTATTACTTATGGAGTACCACATATGTAGAATTAGGAAAATAAGGTCTAATAAGAACTAACTCACTATAATGCCAAAGTCACAACAAAAAAATCAATCACATAGATATATGACATACTGATTCAAACATGTTTAAGAAAGCTCCCTTTATACCTATAAAACGCTAAAGATAAGTTTTTCCTATTGATGAAAACTAAGCAAGCAGAACTCCGCTTTCCATTACCTTTAATAGAAGGATGTTCATCCCTAGACATACATCTCATTATTTTATTTAAATAAAGTTGTAAAGACAATCACAGGTTCTTATCAGGGCCTTTTTCAACATTAATATTGAAGCCCTTACCCCGCCCTCCCCCCCGCCCAAAACCTCCGCTTAAGAAATGAACTGTTCCTACCTTCTGTATTCTCCTCTACCCCCCAAACCCTTTCCCAGTCCCAATTCGCGTGCCCCCCACCCAGTGTAGGCCTGAGGCCCTGTAGCAAACAGTGTCTAACAGGAGCAGGCAGCACAAAGACAGGAATGGGAGATTAGTGGGAGGGAGGGAGGCCGGGATTGGGGCTCAGCAGGAGCTTCAGGCTTTTTAAAATTCAAACTGCTCCCTGACCAATACAAATCACGGACACGCTACTGACTACTACACGGATTTATAGCATTAAAAACATGCCTAGTACGTGACAGCTATATTAACTTCACTCTTTCTAACATTTATCCATATGTTTGCAAGAAATGTGGAACCATTTACTTTAAGCAAAAGGCTAAACTCAAAAATCACCTTCAGAAAAGTTACTTATTCTACGATGACATAATAATTTAATGAGATGCAAAAAATTTGAACTAAGGTAACACTTACTAATAAAACAAGGGACTTTGTTGATCACTGTTGCTTCATTTTAACCAACGAAAGTTTTCCTTCAATGAATATTGAGACAAAGTATCAAAACAGTCCAACCCAGGGACAATTATTTTTCTATGTAACTTGTATGGCTGAGGACTTTTAAATTGGTTTTTCCCTTATACCAACCTACATTACCAACGCCTCCATAAACAAGCTCCAAGCACTTAACTTACTTGTGAGCTAGAATTTAAGATAAAATTGATATTTTTCTCCAGCATTTACAGATACATTTGACCTATTAAAATGACACCTCTCTCATTACACAGTCAAACATCATGGGCACAAACAGCCAATGACAATCCTGGGACCTCAAGAAGATCTGCCCTGACATGAAAGGATGGCACCTTCCACATTTTTTTTTTATTAACCTCCCAGGGATTTTAAGCATAACTTCATTTCTATCCTTTTAAAGAAAATTGGATGTACTTGTATCTCACCGCAATTCTCAGAACATTTAAAAACCTTTCTAAGCTTCTACAGGTTTAGATCAGGAAGTACCTGAGTGTTTCACGTACAATCATTTAAAACTGTCCTTACATAACGCACACAAATATAAAGTGGCAGGGTAAACCTGTCAAGTACTTTATACTTGTCTCTGAATAAAAAGTCCATGTGCAACACACTGTCAAACAACAACATAAAAGCGCTTTGCGTGGGTGGGGGGGTCATATGCAGTGTCTACTACACTATGGTTTTCTGTATTAAATATTCATGTGGACGATTTAATTCTCCTTAAAAAGAAAATGAGTCTTTATTAACTTTCCAACGTCCAAACAAGTTTTACACAGGAAAAGAATTACCACTGGATCCGTGTCTGAGTATTTACATTTGTCTCACTAACTGAAACTACTTCCTCCCTTCATGGGGTCACAGGGGGAAGAAGGGGGGTTGTTTGTTTCACTGGGACGTTCCCCACTCCCGGACCAGGAAAGTTGTAAATATGGGGACGGTCAGGGCACATTTGCTGTTAGTTGTATTGTTTCCGCCTCCTCACTAGCTACAGCTCTTCTCCCGGGCGAGGCCTGTCACCGACCAGCAGTAGCTCCGCTCAGCCCGGAGCTCTCCTAATCCCCGAGCTCAAGTAGATTCCGCTGGCCCGCGGCCTGCACTCTCCGCCGGGCCTACGCCTCCCCGGCCGCCCGGCAGGAGCCCAGTCCCCGCCACCGGAGCCGGCCGGGAGAGGGTACGAAACCACCGCCACCCAGGGCGGCTGCCACCAGAGAGGAGCGAACTCTAGACTCGCCCGCGGAGGAGACCTGGGGCCGCTAAGGAAACGGCGGGGAGGGGAGCGAGGAGGAGAGACGCTGAGGACCTGGCGCCGCCGCCGCCGCCGCCGCCGAAATAAAGAGCAGGAATTTACCTGGGCGAATCGGCGTCTGAATCCAAGGGGAGGCCGAGGCCGCTGTGGCGAGAGACTATAATCCGGGCCGGGAGGGGGGGTGGCTACGGCTCCTCTTCCGTCTCCTCAGTGCGGGGAACATGTAGAGCCGGGGGGAGACCAGCCGAGAAGACAAATCGCTGCTTCTTCTTCCTCCTCCTCCTCCTTCTCCCACATAGAAACACTCACAAACACCCGACCAGGGGCCCGAGCTACCGGGGGGGCATCGCCGCCGGCCCGGGAACCAATCCTCCAGTCGGCGGGGGCGTCCCTCCCTGCGGCTTGGTGGTGTCGGGTGAGTCGGTACCGACGGAGGGAGGGGGGGGAGAGCGGGGGGGGGAAGGAGCCCTGTGTGTGTCTCTCTCTCGTTCCGTCTCTCCCTCTCAGAACAAAATGCCGACCGGAAGTGCAGCTGCAGGAATGACTCCCTCCGCCGGCGCCAAACACTAACAACCACCCCCTCTTCCCCACTCCACTTCCGCCACCGCCGCGCCGCCGCCGCCACTTGGGCTCTCGTCTTCGGCCGCGCCGCACTGCACGGCCCGCGCCGCTCAGCTCGGCACCGCAGCCGGGGCCCGGAGGCGGCCGGCAGCGAGGCGGCGGGGGCCTCTCCTCCGCGCCCTTCTCGTCAGGGCGGCTGTGGACATTGCCTTTTAGTGTCGATCCTGCGGAGCGGCGTTTTCGCTGTGGCACGGGCGGGCCGAGTCTTCTCGGTCTTTATTTTCCTGGAGGCCGACTGGAGCGGGGCCCGAGCCTCGGTGGTGGTCGTGTACGTGGTGGGGCGCTCAGGCCCGGACCGGCTCGCAGGCCACGCACGCCGCCCCAGCTGCTCGTCATTAGCTCTCGGGAGCCGAGCTCGGGGCGGCCACGTAGAGGACGCCCGCGATCCGACGGCGACCGAGCATTTTTTAAATGGTGTCCCTGCAGCCGGGTGGATGGATGCATCGTATTGTACACTCTGCTCTCTCTTTGAGAGGCCGGACTTTACGCCCGTCTCTTCATTATTTCTGCGGAGTAAGGACTCAACCCTTGGAGGAGGCGAAGATTCTCAGCTGGATTGAATTGGAATCGTGTTTGTAATGCATTTATTTCTGGAAATATGTGGTCTTTTCTGGGCTCGCTTTTTGTTGGCGGTGGTTTTGGCTCTTGCCTAGCAGTCGGGATAAAGACCTGTAGGCGACGCTGTTCGAGCGAGGAGCCGGCCCGCGGTGGGCCCGGAGCGCGCCCCATTCTAGGTGTGGGTGGAGCCGAGCGCGCGGGGAGAGCCGGCGGACTGCGGGCCGGCGGCCTGCCGATTTCAGACATCGTTTTCCTCTTTACGCTCGAAACAGAGGTCCTGACCAAGGCTGGAGTACAGATGCGATTCTGTGTACAGTACCGAGCCTTCTGTAGTCTCTTACTGAAACACCTGAAATAACTCTGTCGTACAGTTCACTATTAAGTTTACTTCTGTAAATTTAGAGGGTGCTATTCTTCAGGTAAAAGTGCCTAGGTAAGCGGATTTTACTCAAACGGGACGAAATTTGTGTTATATCTTCGTGAGTTTACTTAAGTTGTATGTGAACTGTATTTGTCTGTGTACCAGTACGCTGAAAGTTAAACAGGCAAATTTGCCCGCGGGCCATTCCTTTTGCCTTGGAGATCGCTACAAGGACTAAATCAGATCTTAACACGTCTCTCGAGCCGGCATTTGCTTAGCCGGGAGTAAAAGCCGAAGCCTCGACCACGGCCTGAAGGCGGTGCGCGCGGTGGGGCGCGGGGAGCCACCTCGGCCGCGGAGCCAGCAGGGTGTCTGCTCCGCCTTCTGCCAGGCTCCTTCCCCGAGTGCCACAGAGTTTCTTTCAGGGTTTTGCTTGGCTGTCTCCTCGGGGCTCTGTGGCCTCTCTTTAAACTGGACGTTCCCGATTCCCTCCTCATTTTTATCCTGCAGGCATTCTACTTATCATGCTTGTTTATCTCATCTGTTTGTACCGATAGAATAATGTAAGCTCCAAGAGGGCGAGGTCCTCCCCCCTCCCCGCCCCAAACTGGTGTTTTGTGTAGAAAATATTGCCTGACAACACAGTATTTGCTTAATTGCTGGTTAATGAATGAACGACGATTATAAGGGCCTTGACCTCACCCCACACATACACCAGTTTCTGAACTCTGTCCCTTACGTGTATATAACGTGTATATATACTTACATGCTACAGAGAACTTTTATGAAAGGTGTGTGAAAACAAAAGAAAACCTGGGGGAAAAGTGCAAGTTTATTACAAAGTTCTAGGAAACGGCACTACTTCTAGACATTGAAAGCCCCCTACAAGCACCAGAAGCCCACAAACTAGTGATAGTTACATGTTTTTAGATAAATGGGCTTGCTCGAGGACAGTACATTATGTGATCCATTGGATTATGTGAGTATTTTCATATTGCTTTCCTCTCTTCCTGAATCAAACTGCATTCTTTATCCATTCTGTACTCTTTTTTGAAAAATCATGCTAAGTTAATTCACTAAGTTAAATTATGTGAAAATTCGGTTGGCTTAGTCCAAAACCAGCACTGCTGTAGAAATTCGTTCAGCAATTGGGCACAAAATTATGCCGCCCGGCACAATGATTCAAAAGGTGCTGTGTTTCTGATTCTTAAAGGACCACATATGGCTACTTTGGTTACTACTCAATTATACTGTCAAGCAAAGCAAACGCTTGTTAGATTTATTTTTACAGTTTCATTTTGAAGAAAAGGTTCAGTGAAAGCTGAGGTCAGGCTTAGTTTGGATATTTTAATTCACCTTTTAGTTTGCTCTTCACTTACTTATTATGATAAGCACCAAGTATACCAATAAGTTAACTGGTAAATTGATTTTTAAAAACTGAAACAAATTTAGAATTTTTACTTACTAGTGGTTGGATGAGCAAGACTTTTAAATTAAAATATATGCTATAAGTCTTTGGGAATCATTTCATGTATGGAAATTTTGGACAAGACAAGACAATCTTGATAAGTATTTCATAACCATTAATACAATTAATTAAACATTGTCTAGTAAATCCAACAGTTTGTTCATTATTAAGCACAGCTTTGAGTAATATACAGATGGTTCAGAATGTGTTTTTCATTCCTTTTCAGATACTAATATTTCAGTTTTCTTAGAAAAGAAAATTATCTTCTTATATACTTCCTTAAATGTTACTGTTAAGCTGAAAATTTTGCATGTTCAGGTAACAAAAGTCTTGGCATTGTTACAGCATTTAATTTAAAATTTTAGGTATTTTTAGTTTCTTCCCTCACTACTTAATAGGAACTTACTAGGTGCTATAATTAGCTTTTACAGTAGGCACCTCCTAAACATTAGTGAATTAAAAACAGGGTCTCTGCCTTTAAGTGGTTTAACTTGTAAATAGCTTATAACAATTTTTTTTCCAAATCTTAGAACTAATGAAATTGTTTCAATGCATAACAGGATACTTCTCCATTAAATCAACTGGTGTTTTGTTTTCCTAAATTTAAGTATCCAAGTTGAGATCTTACGTAGACTCTTCTAATATAATCTTAGTATTTAAAATTTTTATGTCCAAAACCAGTTGATTTATGGTGGCATTATGTTTCACTGCTAGATCCTTGATTTATCAATTCTTAGTTTATAGGATAGCCCAGTAAACCTTTAATCTGACCTTGTATTGTCTCCTTTAAGTACTGAGTTGCACTACTCACTTTTTTTGCCAAAGATATTCCTGTATATTCCTATATGTATTCTTGATCAATAAGCTGCAAAAGATTTAATAAAATATTTTTAAATGCATTTTAAGTATTTTCTATTGAATGTCATTAACAGGAATTGGTATAGTTGGCAAATTATGAATTATTTGATTGAAAATATCTTTTAGATACAATTTTCCATAAAATAGGAATAAAAAAATTTTACAAAGTAATTTTCTTCTCATTATGTCTACCATTTATCAGTGATAAAATTAACGTACAGAGACAATTTTTGAAAAAACAGACATGTAGTGTATATGTTTTGTAGATTATTTCAGACTACCAAAATTATTTCATATATAGGATAATTAAAGTTACTTTAGGATGATTTTTAACTTAAATTTTGATAAAGAGTTAGTTGTAGATGTTGATTTGAGTGTGAGCTACAAAATTATCAGTCTGTAAATGTTTCTGTTTCAAGTTTTCAAAGTAAATACCTTAATCAAATCTGTGATAGTGTTTATGACAGTTATTCAGCATATCTTACCCATTTTTGTTAAGATGGTAGAAATGAATGGTTATTCACTTGAATGACTTTATTCATGTTGGCCTTTTAAGAGAACAGGCTTTATCTTTTCATTAATCCTTCTCACCTCTAATTAAGGATTTTCTCTAAATTCATAGATTTTATTATTCATTGTTCAGTCGCTGAGTCGTGTCCAATTTATTATTCATACCATCCATTTATAATTCTGTGACCTTCCTATATTGTTCTTTATATTTTTGTGTAGCTATGCCTTGTGTTCCTGGATCAATGTGACTGGTTATGTGGTAAACTACATTGTAAGTTTCACTGTGCATTACATACTATGGGGCCCTCAAAAATTGTACTTTTGAAATATAAATTCAATATAAAATTATTTAGAGTCATTAAATCTTCATGAAAGCCTAACCTTACAGAACCTACACATGTGCTGAATGTGAACCAGAGAATTAAACTCTACATGCATTTTAATACTAATGTGGAACAACTGTTTAAAATTGATTTTATCAATGAAGGAAAAAATACAAACTCCAAAATAGGTATAAAGGGAGTGCTTATGATACACATTTCAAAGCATCTCCTATAGACCAGTATTTTAAAACTGGGTCATGTACCATTATGCGTCATGAAATAAACTCAATGGGTTAAGAATAGCGTTTTTTATTTGAAATAGATGAAGCAATCAAAAATCTAAGAGTACATCACACATAGTAAAGTCTGTATTTATAAACATTCATTTTGTTTGTGTGTTTGCATGTGCTGGGTTACTTTTTTTTATTAGGGATATTGGCCAGAAAAAGTAGTGTTTTTTATCTACAGTTCAGATTTTCCTTTACTTCCTTAGAAAATGAAAAAATGCTAGAAATTTATGACTGCCTGTGAAATAGTGAGGAATTTTAGAGGAGGCACTAGGATATTTCAGAGAAGATTTTATATTACCTAGTCATTGAAGTTCAAAGCAAACTGCTACCTTCACAAAGTAATTATCATATGAACAAGTTATTCCCTGAAGATAATAGATACTCCTCTGAAAGATAACAAACTTTCAATAAGGGTTTTCTCTCTAGCCAAAGTAAGGAATAATTTCTTAACTTTACGTAAATAGCTAACTTTCACTTGCCATCTAACTCATCTATATATTTAAGTAAGTGTACTTAAAATTGTGTACAGAATTTAAAAGGAGAGAATTGTATAAAGAATTGCAAGGGAGGCAGTATGCTGTGACCAGTGGGATGAAAACTACCTACCAAACATAAAATAAGAATTAAAATTTAGACACTTCAAAAATTTAAGCATTTCATTACTTAACCATTTCAGTCTAGATTTCAGTATTGCGATGTTGGTGAGTGTTAAAAGGGTTTTTTTCATACATATGATACCAGTACCCTTTCAGTTAGTTATTTAAGACCTAGTTTTATTAAAATCTTAGCTAAACACAAAATTCTAGAGAACTGACATGAGAACCTCTAATTCAATTACTCAACCAAAGTTATTGACCCCAAGTATTACATTTCACCAATAAGATATAACCTATTGAACTAAGAAAGGAATTATATTACTAACCAGCAGAGGGAGCCAAGTCAGTCCTGAAAGATAGGAGTACAAAGAAAGGCCACATGACTTCCTGTTTTGAGTTTGTTGTGGCAGCTGTTCAGTTTAGCCTACCAAAAAGCCAAGTAAAAGGATAGGAAGGTTACCAATGTATCAGATGTGGATCGGGTAACAATTGTAACTGTCAAATTACTTTGCAGGAAGCAAATTGAAAGAAAACATTTATGCTTAAGTTGAGGGCAGCCCTGCAAAGAATGTGCAGCATAAAAGAGAATTCTTTTAAAAAAAAAAAAACAGACATTAAAAATTAAATGAGTAAAATATGCAAACTAACATTGGCTTTCTTTCTACTATAGGTGGTGAAACTCAGATGGCTCAAAATGAAGTAATGATAAGCTTATTAGCCATTAAGCAGAAGCAATTCAAGTAGAAATATTAATATAAAAGTGGAAAATGTCTCAGTAGTATAACCTAAAAAATAGTACTTTAGGACATGATGAATTACTAGATGTAACAGTAAACCATTCCTTAATCCATTTTTATTGAAAGCTGAAAATAGTCTCTAATAGGCACATTTTAAATAAAGTTGGTACATAGATTGATCTTACATTAAAGTTATATGTAATTGTTCCCATTACCCTCTATAAACAAAGCAAAAAGTAATGCCTTCTTGGGTTTCCCTGGTGGCTCAGTGGTAAAGAATCTGCCTGCCAATGCAGGAGACAGGTTCAATCCCTGAGCCGGAAAGATCCCACATACCTCAGAGCAACTAAGCCTGTGTGTGACAACTATTGAGCCTGTGCCCTAGAACTGAGGAGCCTCAACGACAAGTCTGGGTGCCCTAGAGCCACCACAGTAAGAGAAGCTACTGCAATGAGAAACCCACACACCGCAACCAGAGAGTAGCCCCTGCTTGCTACAACTGGAGAAAGCCAATGCTGCAACAAAGACCCATCACAGTCAAAAATAATTAACTTAAAAAGTTTTCTTTTTTAATTTAAAGTTATACCTTGTTTCATTTCAGATGTTTGGGGGAATATAGCAGCTAAAGGGCAGTTGTACTGTTAAGTTATTTAATATCTTCTAACAACCTCAAAATCCTTGATAGAATGATTTTTGGAAGCAGATAGTAAGAGCTGGGTGTTAGCTAACTATCAAAATTTAAAGGCCCAAACAGTTTTAGTTTAATAAACTAAAATAATGGTAGTCTAGCCACTTACTCATTGAAAGGTGTGTGGAAACATTGCCCAAAGCACAGACAATAGATTCAGGCAAATTTTAGCTATAGGTATATTTACTTAGGAGCTTCCCTAGTGCCTCAGTGGTGGTGAATCCTCCTGCAGTGCAGGAGATGTGAGTTTCATCCCCTGGTCGGGAAGATCCTCTGGAGAAGGAAATAGCAACACCCTCCAGTATTCTTGCCTGGGAAATTCTATGGACATAGGAACCCGGCAGGCTACAGTCCATGGGGTTGTAAAAGAACTGGACATGACTTAGTGACTAAACAACAATATTTACTTAAGTGTTCATTATAAATACATACTCCTTGAACATGTACTGTCTCCATAGGACATAGAGCATGTCTTCATTATAAACTCGACAAAATTCTTAACATCTTGTTGAAAGATTTAATTTCATTATATGAAGAGTCATAGAAATTCAGTATGCAATCCATTAAATCCAAGGAAATGGCACTTGGAACCAAATCATTTAGTACTGAGTTCTAGAAGGTAGACTGTCAACCTCTAAATCAGTTCTTTTATAATACTGCATTATACTGACATTCTATATATTGTCATCTGGTGTCAAATCAGTTAATCACAGCAATGATACATAGTAAGTAAAATTCATCTAATACCAGTCCTAGAGACATTTTAGTGCCAAAAAAGAATTTAATCAGTATTACTACTAATTATGTACTTTCTTTACATGTAAGTTGCTATGAATATGGGCTGTTAGAATTGCATAATCAGCCTGACCTTTTAATTATACTTTTTATTTAGTTGTGTTTTCATCCATGGGAAATGCTATAATGATCTTTTAAAATTTTCATTAATAAAGTGACAATAGTTGGCCATGAAACGTTTCTTTATTGATAAGCATATTAGTAGGTTAACTCATCAAAATTCAGTAAGAACTATTAACTCTGTCACAAAAGTAAACATTTCACAGTCTAAAATATGGAGTGTTTTTCTGCTTTATCTAGATTTAACAATCTACAACTCTGTGAAAATAAACTCAAAACCAAAGGAAAGAAAGAAAATAGCTCATACCTTGTTTTATTCCAGAGTAGAGGATGGTGACAGATTAAGAAAAGCACCAAAAAAGTGACTTCTAGTGAACAAAATTAGATTTGAGTAAAGAATTTTGATTTCCCTAAAAAAAATTAAATACAACATTTTAGTCAGGAATTTATACCCAAATATGGATGCTGTTTTTAACACTGCTTTTGAGATACTTGAAATACTTTTTTATTTGAAAAACAGCACCAAAATCCATATTGCTTTAGAAATCATGTTTCTAGTTTATCATCTCGGCCTTACCCTGTTGAATTCTGCATGTCTTCTAAAGCATCTCTCTAGCTTTCTCACTACTGCCTTCTTCCTAATTCTACCGTCAACATTCATTAGCTTTCTGCAATATATTCAGCTGATTTCTCATGATCTTACCCAGACAAACTTTGTAACTTTTGCTTTATGTAAGGAGAATAGCTTATTATGAACTTAGAAGAGCTATAGTAGTACTTGACAATATATATGCAAAAGTATTTTTAATTTGAAGAACTTACTGTGCATCTTACAGGCTTTGTTTTTAAAAAATTTTAATGTCTATTTTGTGCTAGAAGCTTAGAATTGATAATGTTTTAATGTTTAATCCTGTGCTTACATTAAATTCTTTGGGAAGTGCTCACCAGAAAACTGGCTTGAAATTATCCTGACTACAATGTAACATATTCAGTATGGTAAGAGTTAAGTGTGACTTCTGAATAAACGTGTCTATAATTCTTAGTAACAGAAGAAAATGTACTTCTTAAAGAAATTTCGAATTTGTATATCCGGAGTTGAGATAAGTGTGTTTTAACTTACATTTACATTTTTACTATAGATCCTACATCCAATAAGCATGTGCCAGCACCTATGTACTGGAAACAGTGAATCCCAATGAATAACCTTGTCTCTTCATACAACTCACAGCCAAGAGAAAGACTAGATCAAATACATTTAACACAGTGAAATAAATATGAAAGTGTTGAAGGTGTTAGTTGCTCAGTCATGTCCGACTGTTTGCAACCCCAGGGACTATAGCCCACCAGGCTCCTCTGTTCATGGGATTTCCCAGGCAAGAATACTGGAGTGGGTAGACATTCCCTTCTCCAGGGGATCTTCCCAACCCAAGGATCAAACCCAGGTCTCCTGCAGGCAAATTATTTACCATCTGAGCCATCAGGGAAGCCCAAATGACAATGAGTTGTATCAGAAGTGCTATGAAAGTACCAGCGATACTGGAGGTTTGAAGAAAAGCTTCACAGAAGAGGTAAAATTTGAATGTTAGTGAAGGGGAAATAATTTTCTAAGCAAAGAAAGGAAGAAAGAAAATTAACCATTCTGAAGAGGGAGAGGAACATATAAAAAGGTATGAAATTGGGAGGCTGGGATTGACACACATTGTTGTTGTCCTGTCAGTCGTGTCCGACTCTGCGACCCCACAGACTGCAGCACACCAGGCTTCCCTGACCTTCGCATCTCCCAGAGCTTGCTCAAACTTGTGTCCATTGAGTCAGTGATGCCGTCCAACCGTCTTGCCCTCTGTCATCCCTTTCTGCCTTCATCTTTCCTACCTTAAGATCTTTCCTAATGAGTCGACTCTTTGAATTAGGTGGCCAAAGTATTGGAGCTTCAGCATCAGTCCTTCCAATGAATATTCAGGATTGATTTCCTTTAGGATTGACTGGTTTGATCTCCTTGCCATCCAAGGGACTCTCAAGAATCCTTCAACAGACCTGCTATTAATATGGGGTGATATTGGGTGAGTTGGTTGGATGGCATCACTGCCTTAATGGACATGAATTTGAGCAAACTCCAGGACATAGTGAAGGACAGGACAACAATTAATATATAGCACAGGGAACTCAATACTCTGCAATGACCCATATAGGAAAAGAATCTAAAAGAGTTGATACATGTATACCTGATTTACTTTGCTGTACAGCAGAAAATAATACAACACAGTAAATCAACTACTCCAATAAAAATATTTTAAAGGAAAAGATAAACATGCATTAGAAAGTTCTTTGTATTTCATAACCTGAAAATTGTTTAGAATGCAGATTGGGTAGGGAGTCTGGGATCTGCTTACTCCAGTATCAAGTGTTTGGATTTTATCCCATACTCAATAGGCTAAGAATTAAAGAATTCTGCCTTAAAGAATTTTACACCCAAGACAGTATGATAAAATTTACATTTGAGAATTACTCTGCAAATTAACATTAAAAAGTGTCTTGCACATTGTAAAACAATTTTTCTCATATTAAAAAAAAAAAGTACCTATTGCATTAGGGGAAAAAAAATTGTTAAAGTGTGAACCTGGAAGTTTCATACTACCTACAAATATATTCCAACTGAGTATTCATACTCATACACAGAACTTTCTCACTTGGACTCCTGATGTGGCTTTTAAAATTTCAGTTCAAACAGAAGCTTAGAAAACTCAGTGAAGGAAAGATGGAATGTGAGAGAGGCTGGAGAGATGTAAATCAATAAGAAAGCTAATGTAATTGTTCAGATGAGACAAGGCTGGGTTATGGGAGCAAGCCAGAGAGGTGGACATATATTTGAAAGATAAAGTAGAACTCAGGAGTCCTGGAACCAATGAATGTGTAAAGCAGGATTAAAGTAGGGAGAGGCAGGTTCCATTTTACTGGCAATTCAGGTTTAGTTCTCCAGATTGGGTTTGATGTCAATGAATTAGCCATACAATAACATATACATATAGGAGGGAGTAGGCTGAGAGCAGAGAGGTGTAAGAATAAATTTGGGATAAATCTGAGTTGCCTATTAGACTCCCAGTAAGAAATACCCAGTGCCTGCTTGCTAAGTAGCTTCAGTTGTCCAACTCCTTGAGACCACATGGACTGTTGCCCTCAGGCTCCTCTGTCCATGAGGTTTCTCCAGGCAAGAATACTGGAGTGGGTTGCCATGTCCTGCTCCAGGGGATCAAGAAATATCCAGTAAGTAGCTGAAAATATATGTCAGACAGAGCTAGGGATAAAGACATGAGAGTCATATTCATATAGATGATAGTTGAAGCCATAGAGTTGAACCCAGAGAGTTTATAAAATGAGAAAGAGCCAATAAATTATAAGGACTTCTAAGGAAAAAGCAAGCTACCAGAGTTTTGTTATGGTTTTGCCATGGTTTTATAATCCACCACTTCCCCCCTAAAATATATTAAAAGAACCCTTTTTATTCATAACACATTTATTTAAACATAACAGATGCTTGGTTCTCAAATCAATAACTTATATAACCCTGGAAGTTATTCAATTACTCTTTCTCTTAACAATTTACCAAGAAATGGGAGAATAAGAGAACAGCAGTTGATTTCTTGAGAGAATAATAGAAGAAGTTAATAACATTTTTAAGAAGTAAATTCTTCTTAATATTACATAATATTTACAACCCAGATCTAGAAAGTTTAGTAACAGCATCTAAACTTTCTAAGTAGTTTTTGCTATGCTGGCCCCAAGGTGTCACTCCAATCTGCAAGCCAATCTACCTGACCTTGCTGTTTTCACTTAGATCATTCCTTCTATACCCTGTTTCTCTTACTTCCAACCCTCCCATAATATCTATTCACCATTGGTTTCCACTGTCTGCACACATTTTGATTCCTTTAAGTCAAGGGTAATGTCACAGTCTTCATTGTTCCTGTCACTTAATTTAGTAAGACAAAACTAGCATTCCAGAGTTGAAATGACTATAGAGTCCAGAGATACCCATTTTTTCAGTAGTGAAACACAACAATCAGAAATCCATATATCTGTGGGCCACATATGTTGTAAATCATAATAATGGAATTATACTCTATTAATTTGTCAAAGGTAGTTAGTTTTATAATGTCTGAATAGTTTACTAAGCTTTCTTCATATAATAGTGCACAATTATGAGCCAATTACTAGTCTTCAATCAATTTTAAAAATTCAGTGAGAATATTACTATACAATAGATCAAACTTTGCTCTTAGGTTGCTCAACAAATGGTACTGGGTCACTCAGTTAGCCACTTGCAAAAGAATGGAGTTGGACTCTTACTTCATACCATATGCAAAAATGCAAAAAAGTGCATTAACAACCTAAATGTAATAGCAAAAACTACAAAACTCTTAGAAGAAAACACAAGGGGCAATCTTCATGACACTGGATTTGGCAAAGGATTCTTAGAAATGAGAAAAAAGCATGGACAACCCCTTCCCCGTGGCGGCAGGGGGGGGGGGGTTGTTGGGGGGGAAACAGTTTGAATTTCAAAATTAAAAACTCTTGCACTTCAAAAGACACAAGAAAGACAATGAAACAAAAACTAGAGAATGGGAAAAAGTATTTGCAATTCATATACCTGATAATGGGTCTGTATCTAGAATATATAAGAACTCTTAAAACTCAATATTGCCAGGAGAAATATAAATAACATCAGATATGCAGATGACACCACCCTTATGGCAGAAAGTGAAAGAGGAGAGTGAAAAAGTTGGCTTAAAGCTCAACATTCAGAAAACTAAGATCATGGCATCTGGTCCCATTACCTCATGGGAAATAGATGGGGATACAGTGGAAACAGGGGCTGACTTTATTTTTGGGGGCTCCCAAATCATTGCCGATGGTGATTGCAGCCATGAAATTAAAAGACGCTTGCTCCTTGGAAGGAAAGTGATGACCAACCTAGATAGCATATTAAAAAGCAGAGACATTACTTTGCCAACAAAGGTCCGTATAGTCAAGGCTATGGTTTTTCCAGTGGTCATGTATGTATGTGAGAGTTGGATTGTGAAGAAAGCTGAGTGCTGAAAAATTGATGCTTTTGAACTGTGGTATTGGAGAAGACTCTTGAGAGTCCCTTGGACTGCAAGGAGATCCAACCAGTCCATCCTAAAGGAGATCAGTCCTGGGTGTTCACTGGAAGGACTGATGCTGAAGCTGAAACTCCAATACTTTGGCCACCTCATGCGCAGAATTGACTCATTGGAAAAGACCCTGATGCTGGAAGGGATTGGGAGCAGGAGGAGAAGGGGACAACAGAGGATGAGATGGCTGGATGGCATCACCAACTCGATGGACATGAGTTTGAGTAGACTCCGGGAGTTGGTGATGGATAGGGAGGCCTGGCGTGCTGCGATTCATGGGGTTGCAAAGAGTCGGACACGACTGAGTGACTGAACTGAACTGAAAACTCAATAATAAAATAATTTTTAAAATAGGTTAAAGATCTGAAAAGATATTTCTCGAAAGAAGAAATACAAATGGTCACTAAGCACATAAAAAAGATGCTCAACATCATAAGTCACCAGAGAAATGCAAACCAAAACCACAATGAGATACTATTTCATACTCACTAGAATTGCTGGAATTAGAAAGTCAGATAACAACAAGCATTGGCAAAGATATAGAAATACTGGAAACCACACAAACTGCTGGTGGGAATGTAAAATAGTGCCGCCACTTTGGGTAACAGTCTGTCAGTTCCTCAAATAATTCATTATCTAGTTACCATATAGCCTCTCTAAGGCTTTGGGCTTCCCTGGTGGCTCAGATGGTAAAGAATCTGCCTGCAATGCAGGAAACCTGGGTTCAATCCCTAGGTTGGGAAGATCCCCTGGCCTGGAGAAGGGAATGGCTACCCACTCCAATATTCTTGTCTGGAGAATTCCATGGACAGAGGAGCCATGGAATAGGTGAACCAAGGTTGCAAAAAGTCAGACACGACTGAGCAACTATCACACAATACTCCCACATAGCCTAGCAATTCTACTGTTAGATATATACCTAGGAGAAATGAAAATACATGTCCACCTGGAAGCTTGCACACAAATGTTTATAGTAGCATTATTCAGAAGTCACCAAATGGTGGAAACAACGTAAATGTCTACCAGCTGACAAACATGTAACAAAATGTGCTGTATCCTTACAATGGAATATTATTTAGCCATGAAAAGAAATGATAGATACGTGCTGCAACATGAATGAATCCTAAAACCATTATGCTAAGTCAGTCACAAAAGATCATGTACTATATGATTCCATTCATACAGAAGTCCAGAACAGGGAAATCTATAGAGACATAAAGTAAATTAGTAGTTGCTTAAGAGTTGGGAGTGTCAGGAATTAGTGAATGGGAGAGGTGATAGTGTTTTTTTGTGTGTGTGTGGTGAAGAACATGTTCTAAGGTTAACTGTGGTAATGATTGAACATGTTTGTGAATATACTAAAAACCATTTAATTGAACACTTGAAATGAGTGCATTGTAATGTATATAAATTCTGTCTCAATAAAAATGTTAAATAAAAAAACAAGGACTCTATACAGAGAGGGCACATCTCAATTTTTACTCCAGGCTTACATTACTGAAAGGGACCCTCAGATTTGATTTCCATGGTTTCAGAAAAGGGAATATAATATACACTAACAGAGTTGGAAGACTCATATATTGCAAGAATTTGGCCACAGAGCCAGAAATTTCTTGAGTTATGATGTATATATTCACCCCCAATATCCTGGAGATACTATGGGTTCTGGGTGGGCATATTTTGCTTTCAGCATAATCAGTACTTCTTTAAGTACAGTGATGTTGAGAAGGCAGATGCTTAAAAAATTCAAATACATCATTCTAAAAGTCAGCTGCAGAAACATAAAGAATAATTCATGCTAATGAAAATTTGTGAATTTTTCAGAAATCTTGATTTTATTTCTACCAAATGGCTCGGCAGTTCTTCAAATTTGTGATTCCATTTAGCACAAGGAAGTTCTGATTTGGGACATGAATGCACACTCCAAGTAATATCTACCCACTCCCCATATTCTGATGTGAATATTAATAACTATAGTTCTTTCAAGTCATCCGTCCTTTTATTTTTTATTTTTTCTCTGCAGTCTTGAGTTCAGTATATTCAGTTATCCTGCTTGTAACATCAAACAGAAAATATAATCATGTTAGCTATTTGGGCTCTATCCTGCACTGAATGTTTATTTACTCCCCCAAAATTCATATGTTGTAGTCCTAACCCTCAATATGATGGTATGCTGAGGCTGAAGCACTAATACTTTGGCCACCTGATGCAAAGAGTCCACTCACTGGAAAAGACCCTGACGCTGGGAAAGACTGAAGGCAAAAGGAGAATGGGGTGGCAGAGGATGAGATGGTTAGATAGCATCTCTGACTCAGTGGACATGAATTTGAGCAAACTTTGCAGTCCGTGGGGTCACAAAGAGTCAGACACGACTTAGTGACTGAATGACAAAGGAGATGGGGCTTTTGAGAAGTAATCAGGATTAGATGAGAGCATGAGGGTACAGCCCCTATGGTGGGATTAGTGCCATTAATACCACTCTCTTTCATCTCCCTGGTACCCCACCAATTCAATCAATCACCAAATCTTCATTTTGTCTTTGAGTATCTATTGAAACTGTCACTTCTCTGTCAACACTAACACTAACTTAGTCATTAGCTATCATTGGTAGCCAGAATGGTTGTCATCATTTCTCACCTATTACTATAATAGTTTACTTTTGGGGCTTCTCTTCTCCACAATGACCCCCTCCAACTCTTTCTCCTGCTGTCACAGCATTCTTTTGAAAACATAAATTTTATCATGTAAGCCTTCTGCTTAAAATCTTGGGCTTCCCTGGTGAAGAATCCGCCAGCCAATGCAGGAGATGCAGGTTCTATCCCTGGGTTGGAAAGATCCCCTGGAGAAGGGAATGGCAAACCACTCCAGTATTCTTGCTGGGAAATCCCATCCACAGAGGAGCCTGGCGGGCTACAGTCCATGGGTTCACAAAAGAGTCGGACACAACTTAGCGACTAAATAACAGCAACGACTTTTAAGATAAAGATTAAAATTATTAATGTGGAGCAAGGTTCTGGATAGTGTGCCTTTGCTTACCTTTCTAGGTTCATCTCACATTAATCTTTACCTTGCAGTCTTTGCTTTAGGCACCCTGGCTCTCCTCCCAGTGCTTTGAATGATACCATGCTCCCTGCTGCCAAGGAATCCACATTCCTTTCCTTTATTGTTATGATTATTTGGTTTATGTCTATCTTTACCATCTAAACTGTAAATTCCACTAAAGTAGGGACCAAGACTGCTTTATCAGCACTTAACAAAATATATACTTGACAAATAGTCACTGAATGAAAAGGTTAAAAATAAATGATTAAAAAAGAAACTAGATGATCATATTCACTAAAATCTAGATAAAATTCTAAATTTTAAATGTAAAAACTAAGTCTATCTAAAAAATTATAGATTACTTGGGTAAACTGGTAGAACTCATGATGTGTACAGACTTTTTAAACATATTTTGCAGAAAATCATAAGAAACAAAGCACAATATTAAAGGTGTAAAAACTTAAATACCTACCAATTGAATGTTTGTTTTAGAAATATATATATATATTTTAAAAACTAGATTATAGGAGAATAAGTGCATAATAAAGTTTAAAAATCACAGTATACATATATATGGATAAATATTACAATCCCAATTTTATAATTTAAAAATTTGCTAAAAGATAAACAACAAAATGTAATCTCCAAAAAATGGACTTAAAAGTATCCCATACTTTTTTTTAAAATACAAACTTAATTATTAACCAAGAACAACCAACCAAAGATATGTACTTTTAATATTATTTAAAAATTACACTGAAATATTACTGAGTCCTGACAGATCATCAAACTTTTATGGAATGAAGGATTTCTACATTTAGAATTTATTCAGAACTTACCTTTCAAGTCACCCTGCTTATTTTTATTAAACTAATATAATTCTGAGGCTAAAATATAACCAAAATTTCTTAAGATGGAAATAAAATCCTTAATTAAAAATTTCAATTCAACAGTTATCTAAAGAATTCACCATAACAATTATGTTCATAACATTATTAATATGAAACATAATACATCATATCAAGCAATTAAGTCAGAATATAGATAGGATCATCTCAACAGATGCTCAAAAAGTGTTCAATACCCATCACATGTACAATCACTTAGAAAGCAAGACAGTGGGGATGAGAAATTATTCAATAAATGGTGCTATAAAAACTGACTGGACATTTGAAAAATATCTATGTAGTGTCTCACTCATTTACATATACCAAATTCTACCTATTTCAAACAGGTAAAGTTAAAAAATCAAACAGTACAATATGGATTAATTTTACAGAATAGAGAGCCCTGAAATAAACCCACATACCGACAGTCAATCTTTGAGAAGGGAAGCAAGAATATACAATGGAGAAAAGACAGTCTCTTCAGCAAGGGGTATTGGGAAACTTGGACAGTTGCATGCAAATCCATGAAGTTAGAATATGCTCTTATATCATACAAAAAAATCAAAATGGCTTACAGACTTAAATATAAGCCAGGATACCATAAAATTCCTAGAAGAGAACATAGGTAAAACATTCTCTGACATAAATCACACTGATGTTTTCTCAGGTCAGTCTCCCAAGACAATTTTTTAAAAAAAGCAAAAATAAACAAATGGGACCTTATCAAGCTTATAAGCTTTTGCACAGCAAAGGAAACCATAAACAAAATGAAAAGACAACCTATGGACTGGAAAAAAATATTTGCAAATGATGTGAATGTGATTGACAAGGGCTTAACTTCCAAAACATACAAACAGCTCATACAGTTCAATAACAATAACAACAACAAAATCCAAACAACCCAATCTAAAAATGGGCAGAAGATCCAACTAGACATTTCTCCAAAGAAGACATACAGATGGCCAAAAGGCACATGACAAGATGCTCATCATCGCTAATTATTAGAGAAATGCAAATCAGAACTACAATGAGATACCACCTCACACCAACCAGAATGACTATCATCAAAAAATACACAAACAATAAATGCTAGAGAGGGTGTAGAGAAAAGGGAAACCTCTTAAACTGTTGGTAGTAATATAAATTGGTGCTGCCACTAAGGAAAACAGTATGCAGGTTTCTCAAAGTCTAACGTACATACAGTTCAGCAATCCCCCTCCTGGACATATATCCTGACAAAACTGTAGTTCAAAAAGACACATGTACCCCTATGTTCATAGCAGCACTGTTTACAATAGCCAAGACATGGAAACCTAAGTGTCCATTGACAGATGAGTGGATAAAGATGATGTAGTACATATACACAACAGAATACTATTCACCCATAAGAAGAAAAAATCATGCCATTTGCAGCAACATGGATGGACCTAGAGATTATCGTACTAAATGAAATAAGTCAGAGAGAAAGACAAATATCATGTATGTGCAATCTAAAATACAGTACAAGTGAACTTAATTACAAAACAGAAACAGAGTAATAAACATAGAAAACAAACTTACGGTTACCAAAATTGAAAGGGCATGAGAGAAGAATAAATTAGGAGTTTGGTTTAGCAAATGCAAACTACTATATATAAATAGATAAACAACAAGGTCTTACTGTATAGCACAGAGAACTATATTTAATGTCCTGTAATAAACCATAATGGAAAAGAATATGGACAAGAACATGTATATGTGCAGACATATATATATATTACATATAACTGAATCACTTTCCTAAACAACAGAAACTAACACAACATTGTAAATCAACTATACTTCAGTTTTAAAAAATCAAGCAGTACAAATCTTGAAGAAAATATAAAGGTTTTATTGCAAATATTTGAGTGAGGAAGGATTTAAAGCTAAAATAGTATGAAATTTTTTAAAAAGAGAAAATATGAATAAATTAAGCTATAATATTCATAAAGTGAAAGTGAAAGTCATTCAGCTGTGTCCGACTCTCTACAGTCCATGGAATTCTCCAGGCCAGAATACTGGAGTAGCTAGCCATTTCCTTCTCCAAGGGATCTTCCCAACTAAAGGACTGAACCAAGGTCTCCCACATTGCAGGCAGATTCTTTACCAGCTGAGCCACCAGGGAAGCCCATAATATTCATAATCACAGGCCAAAGAATTTTGGGGATTGATAATCAAATAAATTTGGGGGATTTATAAGCAAAATGTTATTTTGGGGATTAATAATCATATGTAACCTAAATTCTAAATAGAAAATTTGTCCTAGTGGCATAAGCTATGCAGACTTTTATAGTAAATGATAAATCAGAGACTTTCTTCTTTCCTTAGTAGTTTGTGCAGGACTTAACAGATACATATCAATATATTCTTAATATATCTACTTTCTCCAAAAATATGTATCTTTCCCCCAGCTAGTCTTATAGTTTCAGTGGCTACACAGTGCTTGGCTAGGCACTCAATAAATGTTTGCTGAATGAATGATCCCCAAATAACCGTATTTCAATAAAAAATTTAAGAGTTTCGTTTTTTTTCCCCTTAATCTCGCATACTATCAGGGCAAAAAAATATTCTGTAGCTTGGAATAAAAACTAGGGAGAAAAATCAAGGACTGCAAATTGGGATAAGACTTACTAAACTACACATTTTGGCAATTCACTAATTTTTTTTGTGTGTGAACAGGTTGACAATATGATACCTAATCAATTTTAACATAAACTAACTAGACTGAATCGCTATACTACTATTCCCCAGATCAACAGTCTTGCAGAATGATTCAGAAATAAAGGATCTTGGGACTTCCCTGTCAATCCAGTGGTTAAGATGCCACACTTCCAAGGCAAGGGTTGCAGGTTCAAACCCTGGTTGGGGAACTAACAGCCCACATGCTGCTCAGTCAAAAAAAGAAAAGAAAAAAAAAGATTATTTTGCCATATTTCTCTCTTGAAGATTTATCATGCATACCAACATATTGAATGTTCTGAAAATTCCTCAATAAAGAAACCTGTTAAATTTTGTCTGACACATTTTTGATCATGACAAGTTTTGTCATATAACCTGTCTTAATATCTTTAACATTAAAATCAAGAACTGCAAATTGGGATAAGACTTGTTAAACTACACATTTTGGCAAATCACTATTTGTGTGTGTGTGTGTGAGAACAGGTTGACAATATGATATTGTTTGTACCTAATCAATTTCTGTACTTTTCTGTGGAAAACCACATGGAATTAATAAAAATTGTTCAAAATATATTTTTTAAATTAAACCAAATAGGCTCACATTGTTAAAACAGGCCCAATTCTCTTAATTATGTATTGTTAGAGCTTACGGGGTTTTGCTATATAAATAAGCTGTGCCATCTTTAGTTGGGGGACCAGGACATCAGTGCTTTCTTTCCCAACATGACTCTATATGATCTTTCTGCTGTGGCATATTAGGACAATGGGGAGAGAGCTAAAAGGACATTTTCATAAAGAACCAGAGATTGGAACAAGAAGGACTCCAGCACAGATCAATTTCCTTTCCATTGGTACATGGTAGTCCTGACCCAAGGTGGTGAAGCAGGGTAATATTTGCATCAACTATGGAGTAACTATTTCCTGGTATCATACTTGGATTTTTGACCCACTCATTTCTCACAGGAAAAAAAAAAAAGCTGTTAAGTCAATACATATGTATCTTTTCAAACTTTTTTAACAAATTAAACAAGTTAAGTTTTAAAAGTACAATGTAAGTAATTTATTCAGGTAAAATCAATAACATTTTTTTAAAAATTTGAAGTAGCAGGATTTATACTGAAGAAGAAATACAATATTGAAAGAATGAGTCAATTTTAGCCTATTTTCATAAAATAGAAGAGTTACATCCTAAAACATATTTTAGTTGAATCTTGGTTGTTATTGAAATTTTATTTCTAATAGTGAATTTCATCAAGGATACATTGTAAAAATTGAGATTTAAAAAAGCAATTGATAGAACTCGGGTAATCTCTTAAGTCTTAGAATTTAACTCTAAACCTTTTTTTCCTCATCTATAAATTAGAAATTATAGTTTTGGCTAACTCATATGGCTAAGGATAAGAATTAAAGGACATATTACTTCTAAAGTTTTAGCACAATGCCTGGCACATAATCAATTCTAAATAAATGTTTGCGATTATTGGACTATCTCAAGTTTTAATTCTAACTCTAAGATTAGGCAAATTACCCAAAATAACCCAGTGTTCATATTTTAAAAGTACTATCTAGCCCATCAGTTCAGTTCAGTTGCTCGGTCGAGTCTGACTCTTTGCGACCCCATGGACTGCAACACGCCAGGCTTCCCTGTCCATCACCAACTCCCAGAGCTTACTCAAACTCAAGTCCATCGAGTCCGTGATGCCATCCAACCATCTCATCCTCTGTCGTCCCCTTCTCCTCCTGCCTTCAATCTTTCCCAGCATCAAGGTCTTTTCTAATGAGTCAGCTCTTTGCATCAGGTGGCCAAATTATTGGAGTTTCAGCTTCAGCAGCAGTCCTTCCAATGAATATTCAGGACTGATTTCCGTTACTACTGACTGATTTGACCTCCTTGCTGTCCAAGGGACTCTTAAGAGTCTTCTCTAACACCATAGTTCAAAAGCATCAATTCTTCTGCACTCAGCTTTCTCTATGGTCCAGCTCTCACATCCATACATGACTACTGGAAAAACCATAGCTTTGACTAGATGGACCTTTGTTGGTAAAGTAATGTCTCTGTTTTTTATTACGTTGTCTAGGTTGGTTATAGCTTTTCTTCCAAGGTTCAATTTCAAGACTGCAGTTACCATCTGCAGTGATTTTGGAGCCCAAGAAAATAAAATGTCACTGTTTCCATTGTTTCCCCATCTATTTGCCATCAAGTGATGGGACTGGATGCCACAATCTTAGTTTTTTAAATGTTGAGTTTTAAGCCAGCTTTTTCACTGTCCTCTTTCACTTTCATCAAGAGGCTCTTTATTTCCTCCTCACTTTCTGCCTATCTAGACCACAGGACTGATGTAAATATTTTGCAGTGAAAAACAATACTAAAAAATTAGATATCACTTAAGAATTTTTAAAAATGCTTTCCCTCTTTGATTTCTCCCCTTCTCCAAAAAAATAAAGATTAGCAATTAACTTTCCAGATTTTTCTGAATCAGTCCATGTTCCTGAAACTATAAACCAGGAAACATCCTTGGCTTTATTAAGACATGAATATGCTGTGACTAAGAACTATAAGAATGTGACTATAAGAGTGTGACTAAGGACTGATGAATAAACTATTTGAAAATGATTGGCCCAAGTCACAGACAAAAGGCCCAAGTCAGGAAGGCAAAAAGAAGTTGTGCAAGTCCTAATACTCAATTCATCTCACAGGAAATAAAAGCTCAGGCTCTATACAGCTACTTACATTCAAGTTATCATAGAAATGGTATATGTACTACAACACTCTTGGATACTGCTTATTATATGCTCCAGAGAGGGGAAAAAAGATTACTAATATTCTTGACTTAATTGGGTCAAAGGACAGGATTAAAAAAATGCTTTCCACATCTTCAATTCTGCTTTGGTTAAAAGCAAATGGTATAGTTACCAGATGCTGCGGGGGCTGGAAAGCAGCCTGAATTCCAGCATCTATCTATATTTCATTTTGATTCTACCATCAACTAGTAATCTGACCATTTGAAATTGGTCTTTCGGGTTAAATTGTTTCACTTTAAAACGAGGTAGATAACCTAAGTAACTGCTGCAGTCCTTTACTTAGAAGCGGTAGATACTGTGGAAAAAGCATGGATTTAGGAGTCAGATCTGGGCTCCTATACTTAGGCTATAATTTCTACTAGTTCTGTGTCTTCCAGCAAATTAACTTCCCCAAATGAAACTTCATTCAACTTTTTCAGTGAATAGTAAATGAGATAAAAAGTATGTAAAGCCCCTGGTAGGAGCACAGGTAGCTACATGAATAAAACTTAATAATTCCCTGTCAAACCTACATTTCTCTTTCCTTGCAGAAACAGCGACTTGGGGGCAAGGGAGAGGAGGAGGAAGGATTGGCTTCAGCTCTTAATAATAACCAAAAATCTGGGCACGTGGATATTTTTCTATTTAGTCTCAACATTAAAAGACAGAAAAATCAAGTGACAATACATTTAATTACACATTAAACAAGTAACCTTCGTTGAAAATACTCCATTTACGTGAAACCAGGTCTGTCCTGATAAATCCAAGACGCACGGTTTTCCCCCTGCTATTGTACTCAGTAATCTCCTCAGGAGTCTAAAGTTTTTCAAGTGTAAAGTTTAAGTTCAGATTCTATTTATAGTTTGTGAGCACATCCCACGCGCCCTCCCAACCCTCACCTGCACACCTGAAGGACAATATCCAGAACTCAGCGTTTCTATTCGCTGTTGAGAGTTTGGGGGAAATTCATGAAGAGGGTCGGAGAAATGCTTATATTTCCGGAAGGAGACATCAACAGGACTTTGGTGTTATTAGAGAATTATCTAATTAGTAATGAGGAGAAAAAACTGTGAAGTCTCTTACCTGAGCGGGAAGCTTCGGATTGAACCATTCCTCCTAGCCAGTTCGTATATTCAGAGAAAGAGAATAGCAACTTCAATATTTCACCTCAGGTTCACTCATGTTATCACACAACTTTGTTTGTTGTAATTTATTCTATTAATTTCATTGGTGATAGTGAAGTTACTTTATGAAATATGGGTATAAGTAAGTTATATTTCTAAGAAAATTCCCCCCACTCCTCGAAGAAAATGGAGGCGTCCACGAGCTGTCCTTGCTGGTCTACGCTCAGCTCAGCGAGTGGCCCCGTGTGTGGCTCGCCGTTCTGTATTTGGCTGCCTGTGAGTGAATTATACCGAAGCAAAGACAATTTTCCTATTTAAAGAGGTAGCTCATTCTGATAGGGATTTTATTTTTTAACGTAAACAATGAAAAAAAAAGGAAAACATTTAAAAAGAAATCTTACTGGTTTTAGGATACTCTTGGACTGCAAGGAGATCAAATCAGTCAATCCTAAAGGAAATAAAAATCAAACCTGAATATTCATTGGAAGGACTGATGCTGAAGCTGAAGCTCAAATACTTTGGCCACCTGATACGAGGAGCCCATTCATTAGAAGACCCTGATGCTTGGAAAACTTGAAGGCGGGCGGAGAAGGAGAAGACGGAAGAAGAGATGGTTGGATGCCATCATCCACTCAATGGACATGAGTTTGAGCAAGCTCGGGGCGGTGGCGAAGGACAGGCAAGCCTGGCATGCTGCAGTCCATGGGGTGGCAGAGTCGGACAGGACTGAGCAACTTGAACAACCACTAAGATGCTCGACTACAATGAACTAGTTTAATTTTTACATGATTGACATGATATGAATGAAGTGGATTTTCATGAATAATTTTCTAAGTGTGAAGCGTTTCTGAACATAAAGGTAAAGCGTATATATTTCATGATATAAAGCATACAGAATTTCAAGTTTGTGAAAGTAATACACGAAGTGTATTTTTTCAAATGAGAATGCCTTTATTTACATTTTTCTGACTTTAATACATGATCACTGTTTTAAAAAATCAAAACACAGAAGCATAAGAAAGTAAAATCACCTGAGATCTCACCACTCAGAGATAAGCACTGCTAAAATTTTGTTAAACAATTTTCTAAACATCTTGTAATACATGCACATATATATACACACTCGCATGTAATTTTATATAACTAGACATTCTGTATTAATTGTTCTTTATACACAGCTTTCTAATGAAATAATCTGTTGTATATATATTCTTAACGTCATTTTTAATGACTGGGAAGTATGGTTGAACAATAAATTGTTTACTCAACCCCTGTTAAAGGATAATTAGATTGTTCCCAATTTGTTTTATAGTATATAATATTATAGAGAATGTCCTTATGTATAATCTTTCAGTGTTGAAATTACTGGGAGCAAAAAATTATATCCATATGAAAATATGGTACATGTTTTCAGTCATCCTTTCAGAAATATGATGTCAGTATGAAGTCTCTTCAGGCACAAAAGAATGTCCATTTCTCAACACTCTCAATGTCACTCAGAATTATAAATTCTTTTAAACTTCGACAATCCAGCAAGTCTGTCTTTCTTTTCATTTTGTTTTTTAATTAAGCTGAATATCTTTTCTTACATTTATTATTTATTTGCATTTTATCTTCTGGCATTTTTCTTATCATTTACATATATTTCTATTATATCAGCCATATATCTAAATTATTTATAACTCTTTATATATTATGAACTTTAACTTTTTGATTCTATTAACAAATATAAACAAAAGTATTCTTGTCTGGAGAATCCCCATGGACAGAGGAGGCTGGCAGGCTACAGTCCATGGTGTCCCAAAGAGTTGGACACAACTGATCAACTAAGCACATCTAGTACTATATTTTTCTCCAAATGGACAATACTACTAAAAATGGTTTGTGTTTTCATTCCATTCCAACTTTAATAGTTTTGAGTATTATTAATAATTATTTTAGTTTGCTAAGCATAAAAGAGAAGTGTATGAATAGTTTTAAATTCATATTACTTTGATTTTCTCACATCTTAGCTTTACATTTTCTTTTGTGTATATTTTATATTAAGTTTTTAAAATCATGATAAAATTTATTCAGTGTCTCTAGAGATTTAAAATAGGTAGGAAAAAACTGGAAAAATCTCTTTTTAAAAGATAAAGAAAATATACCTTTTTGAGCAGAAAAATAATAAAAATACAAAAGAATGCATTCTCAATCCCTCGATTCATTTTTTTTTTCCTTAGTGATAGGTGTTTATTTATTTATTTAATTTATTTTTTTCATTTATTTTTATTAGTTGGAGGCTAAATACTCCACAACATTGCAGTGGGTTCTGTCACACATTGACATGAATCAGCCATGGAGTTACATGTGTTCCCCATCCTGATCCCCCCTCCCACCTCCCTCTCCACCCGATTCCTCTGGGTCTTCCCAGTGCACCAGGCCCGAGCACTTGTCTCATGCATCCAACCTGGGCTGGTGATGTGTTTTGCTATAGATAATATACATGTTTCAATGCTGTTCTCTCGAAACATCCCACCCTTGCCTTCTCCCACAGAGTCCAAAAGTCTGTTCTGTACATCTGTGTCTCTTTTTCTGTTTTGCATATAGGGTTATCATTACCATCTTTCTAAATTCCATATATATGTGTTAGTATGCTGTAATGTTCTTTATCTTTCTGGCTTACTTCACTCTGTATAATGGACTCCAGTTTCATCCATCTCATTAGAACTGATTCAAATGAATTCTTTTTAATGGCTGAGTAATATTCCATTGTGTATATGTACCACAGCTTCCTTATCCATTCCTCTGCTGATGGGCATCTAGGTTGCTTCCATGTCCTGGCTATTATAAACAGTGCTGTGATGAACATTGGGGTGCACGTGTCTCTTTCAGATTTGGTTTCCTCAGTGTGTATGCCCAGAAGTGGGATTGCTGGGTCATATGGCAGTTCTACTTCCATCGATTCATTTTTCATTAGTCTTTGCAGACATTTTTACAGGTGTAATCAAATTTAGAATTGGACCTAAAATTTTCCACAAATTTCCAGATGGCAGCTAGAATGATCTTTTAGAAACATTAGCTTAAGACCCTTAAATAAGAGTCTCAAACCCTGGGGCTACCCTGGTGGCTCAGATGGTAAAGAGTCTGCCTGCAATGCTGGAGATCTGGATTTGATCCCTGAGTCAGGGAAGATCCCCTGGAGAAGGGAATGGCTACCCACTCTAGCATTCTTGACAGAAGAATCCTATACATTGCTTTTTAGCCTCACCATGATCTGACCTCTGTCTGCTCTTCCAGTTTCACTCTCAGTCCTGGTCTTGTGTTATGTTAGTTCAGGAAATCTCTTGTTATTAGTACCCAGTACACTGTCCCTTCTGCCTGAAATCTTTCCCTACATTCTTTTCTCCAAACACAACTTCATTCTTTAGCTCTTGGACTATTGGGTAGTTTGATGAAGATTGTCAAGGAAGGATCTCTAAAAAGTGACAATTACATAGAGATCACATTAAAAAAATAATGCAGAAACATATATCTCAGGCCTCTCCCAAGAAGCCTTATGCATTTAAAGGGTCCTGAAATTTAACTTTCATAATAAATCCACCTTTGCGTGTTAATACCTGCTTGACCTCTGTTACAGGGTCATAGAGATAAAAAAATAGCATATCTGGGAACAAAATGAAATTTAAATTATTCAAGTTAAAGCAGTTACCACTTTTCTTAATATTTTTCTTTTCATAGGGACAACAATACAACTATTTAATCTCAATAAACTGACAAATGTTACCTAGACTGATAAAGCTAATCATTTGTTCATTTATTTTATGGATCACTCTACTCTTTGGGGGATGTTAGCCTATCTGTACTGTGCACAAATCGGCCACAGTAATACATTTTGCTTGAGTTAATACATTTTCCTTAACGCTAATAGTTGCATTTTAAAACATATTTTGATGGGCCTGTGGCATCCTCCAGTAAAAGTAGTTAATGATTATATCAATATATAAAGAGAAGTGCTAGACTAATTTTCTGGTCCTTAATAGATATAGGTTGAAGTGAAAAAGTGGAAGTGTTGGTTGCTCAAGTCATGTGCAACTCTTTGTGACACCATGGACTGTAGCCTGCCAGGCTTCTCTGTTCATGGAATTCTCCAGGCAAGAATATTGGAGTGGGTTGCCATTTCCTTCTCTAGGGGATCTTCTTGACCCAGGGATTGAACCAGAGTCCCTGCATTGCAGTCAGATTCTTTGCTGTCTGAGTAATAGGGAAGCCCAGTCACTCAGCTGTGTCCAACTCTTTCTGACTTCATGGACTGTATGTAGCATGCCAGGCTTTCCTGCCCTTTACACTCCCGGACATTGCTCAAACTCATGTCCATTGAGTCAGTGATGCCATCCAACCAGCTCACCCTCTGTTGCCCCCATCTCCTCCTGCCCTCAATCTTTACCAGCATCAGGGGCTTTTCCAACCAGTCATCTCTTTCCATCAGGTGGCCAAAGTATTGGAGCTTCAGCTTCAACATAAGTCCTTCTGATGACTCAGGGTTGATAGTTGTTAGATATTCACTACAATATATACTTGTAAAAAGAGATTCAGCTGATGAGTAATAGAGAAGGGCCCTTCAGGTAGTGGGCTAAGCAGAAAGCAGGAAGACGGGTTCTTGAAGAGGAGATAGAAGAGGGTGAAGGCAAACTCCAACTACTTTGCCAGTCTTTGGACTAGTCTGGGACAAAAGGGCATAAAGACAAGCATCTTTATACTGTTATGAAATATTTTTATGATTTTCCTTTTCAGTTGCTTTAATCAAATTCAAATGAAAGTCAATTCTGTTTTGTGTTTCAAAATAAAATAAATCTGTAATGAGTATTCATCTTGAGAATTTATAAATGTTTAACTATACATTATGCCATGATTCCAAAATTTTATTTTCAAAGTATATCTTGTGGTTATCCATTCATTCACTTAACAATTATTTATTACGCATCAACTACTACTTATTTGGGGGCTTCCCTGGTGGCTGAAATGGTAAAGAATCCACCCACAATGCAGGAGACATGAGTTCGATCCCTGGGTCAGGAAGATCCCCTGGAGAAGGGAATGGCAACTCACTCCAGCATTCTTGCCTGGAGAATCCCATGGGCAGAGCAGCCTGGCCAGGCTACATACAGTTCATGGGGTTGCAAACAGTTGCAACCATGTTGCAAACATGGACACAACTGAACAACTAAGTACACATGAGTACTTACTGAGGAATTGTTTTAAATGCGAAGGATACAGAGGTGAACAGAAAATAGATTATATTTTAGTGGGTGAAAATTGTCAATAAATAGAAGAACAAATGAATATTGAATATGTAAGTGTGGTAAGTGCTGTGCAGAAAAATAAACGAGGGAGAATGATGACAGATGGTCAGGGCAAGGTCTGTCTATGGAGACAGCGTTTGAGGAGAAACGTGAATGAAATAAGAGGTGAGCCATTTCAGTGTCTGGGGAACAGTTTTCTAAGCAGAAGGAAAATGAGGAAAGATGAGTTAGATGAACAAGATGAGTAAGAACTTGGCATGTATCGGGAACAGTTAAAAAAGTCACTTTGTTTCTGGAAGAGTCCAGTTTCTGTCAGGGTGAACCAACTGACAAAATCCCTGTTCTCCTGGAACATGCATCGTAACAGGTGAAGAGAAACAATTAAAATGAATAAACCATCACATAAATATACGTGGGGTGGTGATAAGTGCTTTGAAGGAAAAGAGCAGATCAGGAGAAGGAGAAGGAGGAGAAGAAAATGAGTGCTGTCTTCGATAGGGTGGGGAGAGAAGGCTCCTTAGAGGAGATAACAGGCAGGAGAACTGTGAGTCCAAAGGCCCTGAGAGGCTTAGAGAAAAGCAAGGAGTGTGAAGGAGAGAAAAAAGCAGGGAGTCCAGTTAAGAAGTCACTTGGGTAGTCTAGGTTGTAGGCAAAGGTGATTGGTTTAGTGGAGGTGGAAGAAAGGTGTCAGTGTCTGGATATATTTTGTTGGTAGAGCCAGACAGGATTAAAGAATGGATTAGCTGTGGAGTGTAAGAAATTAAGTGCCAGCTAGAAGGCACTTGGGGGAAAAAAAAAACCCAGGTAGAATTATGTATTTATAAATGTAATCCAGTTTGAAATGGTTACATTTTAATTGTTCAAAGATGTTAATAATGCAAATATAGATCTGATGAATCCATTCATCTAAGTTAGTCTAATTGTGATGGTTTTATTTAAATATGAAAAATAATTCCCTTGTTTTGGCTTTTATTTAGCATCTGGCCATATATGTGTGCTCTGCTCAGTGGCTCAGTTCTATCTGACTCATTGCTACCTATGAACTGTAGCCCACCAGGCTCCTCTGTCCATGGGATTTTTCAGGCAAGAATGCTGGAGCAGGTTGCCATTTCTTCCTCTAGGGAATCTCCCCGAACCAGTGATTGAATCCGAGTATTCTATGTCTCCCTTTTTGGCAAGCAGATTCATTACCACTGAGCCACCTGGAAAGCACACCCTGGCCATATCAATAACACTCAAAATTAAACTACTTGGTAACAAATTCACCAAATACTTGCTGAGCTTGGTTGGCACTGTACCTAGAACTAGGGCACATGATTAATGTGGTACCAATCTGGATTCATATTTAATCTTCAAAATTACTATTTTTAGGTAAATGTATATTAGTGTCCATGCTAGTGTTTATGACACAGTATTATATAATACCACAATGTACTTTTAAAAACAAAACATTCCCTATTATAATGCTGATGGGAAATATGACTACCTTATAGGTTGACTTAGGTGCTGTGGCCTTTACAGTGCAGGTAAATTGTTTTAATTTCCTTGGGATAGAGTGACTTAACATTCATATACGGTAATAACGAACCATATGACAAAGAACTTTTTGAGTACATTTGATTCAAGTTAATGATGCCCGATTTAGGTTTCTTCTACAGTAACCAGAAAGGAATGCTCTTTGAAAATAATCCATTACTATATAACTTTTGTTTTAACACCTAGCCAAAACTGTTGGTAATAATTTTCTAATTATTTTGGTAACATTCTTAATTCATCCAGTGAATATTGCACTATCTTTTAGAACTGCATTCCTGTAACACCACAATATTTTTAAAGAAATATTTCCTAACTTTTTTTTTAACAGTCTATGGTATCATTGCTGGCTCACTTTTTCTAACAATGGCATGATATCTCAATGAATACTTCTGTTAGTGTCACTGAACTAACTGTTACAATGAACTTTAGTCCAAGTTTAGCTTATTTTACCAAATTACAAAGATAGGGTAGTATATATTTTAATAGTTTTCTTAAAAAAATTAACCTGTCCTTTATTTTTGTTGTTGGCCCTTACTATCAATGAAAAATTGTTTTCTGATGAATGATTGAGGGGGAAAAGATGAATTTAGGTTTATAATGTATGCCTGTCATGCTTCTAATTAATACTTTGTGCATTGTTTTTGTGCATATTTTAGGGCAAGTTAACATTGCAAAAGTGTTCATATCATTAACTTTTTTAAAGCACTTGTGCAATTCTCTTTTTAAATTTTTAGCATAATAATTTATCTGGAATTCTTTGTTATTCTGGTGAAATTACTGTAAATCTTTGCCTATCTGACTTCCATCCTTCAACAACTCTGAATCTTCAAAAACAGCTCTAACCCATAATTAAAATAAACACTGCGGAGGAAGTGTCAAATCAAAACTTACTCTTTCTGCATCATGATGGTTGAATTAACTACACCAACAAGCAAACAAACAAAAGAAAACAAAACAAAGAACCACCAGAATACTCTGATTGATTAACCCTGCCCATAAAAGTGATTTTGCTAACTTTTATTTGGTAAATCCATGAAGCAGGGGATGAGTGGAGGGAGTTAGAGAAGAAAGAGGATTGGAGACTAACAGGGACAACTGTAAACGTGGCAGAGGTTAGAAAGGGCGGATGTGGTGAGAATCTATGGGCATGGGTGGCAGCAGAGAGCCCTTGATGAGGAAACAGAGGTGGGTCAGCTCTGCAGACCACCTGCTCTGGGGCTCTTGAGAGCATAGCTCCTTTGTGGACTGTTTGCAGGAGAGAAGAACTGCCATGGAGGCATAAGCTTTCCTTTTTTATTGAAGTATAGTTGATTTACAACATTGTAACATTTCAGGGGTACACCATAGTGATTCTATATTTTTACAGATAGTATTCCATTAGAAGTTGTTACACAATAATGGCCTGTCCTTTGCTATCTGCTAGAGTTTGCTCAAAGTCATGTCCATTGAGTAGATGATGGCATCCAACCATCTCATCCTCTGTCACCCCCTTCTCCTCCTACCTTCAATCTTTCCCATCATCAGGGTCTTTTCCAATGAGTTGGCTCTTTGCATCATGTGGAGAAAGTACTGGAGTTTCAGCTTCAGCATCAGTCCTTCTAATGAATATTCAGGGTTTTGTTACCACTATATAGTTTGTTTTCTTTATCTGTGAGTATGTTTCTGTTTTACATACAAATTCATTTGTATTATATATTATGTATTTTTTAGATTTCACATTTAAGTGATGTTATACAGTAAGTAGATGGATAACCTTTCTGTAAGAGGTAGTGAGTAAATTTCTTTCAAGCTAATATAAATGAGAGCCATACTTTTTCTGTTGTTCTGTTGATAAGGAATACTAAGTACCGCACAGTTTAATAGTTTATGAATAATTGCTTATGCCATGATTTTTGTGAAAGAAAGAAACTTAAATGTCTTCCTTTTCTGTAGAATTACTAACCTATAAATAAAATAGTTTTCTTTCTTATTGGCTAAATGCATTATGCATAAATGGCAAAGTTTTAAGACCTAAATCATCTATCTGCCTTAACTAATATTTGTAGAATGAGATAGGGTATGTGTGCTAAGTCGCTTCAGTTCTGTCCAGCTCTTTTCAACTCTATGGACTATAGCTCACTCCTCTGTCCATGAGATTCTCCAGGCAAGAATACTGGAGAGGGTTGCCATGCCCTCATCCAGGGGATCATCCTGAACCAGGGATCGAACCCGCATCTCTTATGTCTCCTGCATTGGCAGGTGGGTTCTTCATCACTAGTGCCACCTGGGAAGCCCTGAGATAGGGTATAAATAAATACAAATATATAAAAATCATGCTAAATGTAATTTGTATCCTTTGTAATTAGCTTCATAACTTTTGTAATTAGCTAACCAAAATAATCATTTTTGTACTTAACTCAATCTAGATTACACTTCCATCCTATTTTTCTTTCTTACTATGTGACATATTTTTAAAAATGCATTAATGGTTTGTGTATGATTCATTTTTCTGTAAACCACTAAAGTGTCATCAACTTACAGTAACTGGAAAAAAATGTTAGCAATGTTTACTGTAATATAGTGCTTTTCGAAATGCTGTGTTCTGTGTAGTTGTGGTAGGCAGAATTCTGCCCCTACCCTACCAAAAATGTTCATGCCTTAATCCCAGACTTTGTAGATGTGATCAAATCTATGAACAAATCTATGAACTTTAAGATGAGAAGATGATCCTGGGTTATCCTGGTAGGCCCAATCCAATCATGTGAGTCCTTTAAATTGGAGAAGTTCTGGCTGTGATCAGAGAGAAGGTTCACAACAGACAAGGGTCAGAGAGATGTGATGTGATGAAGGTCTCCAACCCCTGTGGCTGGCTTTGACAATGGAAGAAATGAGCCATGGGCCAAGGAATGCAGACAGCCACTAGAATTTGGAAGAAGGAAACAGATTCTCCCCTAGAGATTCCAAAAAGGAATGCAGTTCTTTTGATATCTTCATTTTGACCCAAGCCAGATTACAGTTCTTACAGTTCTGATCTATAGAACTGTAAGACAGTAAATTTGTATTGCTTTAAGTCTCTAAACTTGTGGTGATTTATTATGGCAGCAATAGAAAACTAATGCTGTTTCTGAAGCCCAGTAATGGAGAAAGGTCTTCTGGTCATGATGGAAAGGCCTGGGGAAGGCCACAGACTCGCTCATGATCTTCCCATTTCCTGCTTGCATCTACCTATCCTTCAACCACATAGTTTCTTTTTTTTTTTTTTATTTGCATTTTCGTTTTTTTTTTTTTCTTTTTCTTTTTTTTTTTATTTTTCAGTGGGTTTTGTCATACATTGATGTGAATCAGCCATAGAGTTACACGTATTCCCCATCCCGGTCCCCCATCCCACCTCCCTCTCCACCCGATTCTTCTGGATCTTCCCAGCCCAACAGGCCCGAGCACTTGACTCATGCCTCCCACCTGGGCTGGTGGTCTGTTTCACCACAGATAATACACATGCTGTTCTCTCGAAACATCCCACCCTCCCCTTCTTCCACAGAGTTCAAAAGTCTGTTCTGTACTTCTGTGTCTCTTCTTCTGCCCTGCATATAGGGCCATCGTTACCATATTTCTAAATTCCGTATATATGTGTTAGTATACTGTAATGTTCTTTATCTTTCTGGCTCACCTCACTCTGTATAATGGGCTCCAGTTTCATCCATCTCATTAGAACTGATTCAAATGAATTCTTTTTAACGGCTGAGTAATATTCCATGGTGTATATGTACCACAGCTTCCTTATCCATTCATCTGCTGATGGGCATCTAGGTTGCTTCCATGTCCTGGCTATTATAAACAGTGCTGCGATGAACATTGGGGTGCACGTGTCTCTTTCAGATCTGGTTTCCTCAGTGTGTATGCCCAGAAGTGGTATTGCTGGGTCATATGGCAGTTCTATTTCCAGTTTTTTAAGAAATCTCCACACTGTTTTCCATAGTGGCTGTACTAGTTTGCATTCCCACCAACAGTGTAAGAGGGTTCCCGTTTCTCCACACCCTCTCCAGCATTTATTGCTTGTAGACTTTTGGATAGCAGCCATCCTGACTGGCGTGTAATGGTACCTCACTGTGGTTTTGATTTGCATTTCTCTGATAATGAGCGATGTGGAGCATCTTTTCATGTGTTTGTTAGCCATCTGTATGTCTTCTTTGGAGAAATGTCTGTTTAGTTCTTTGGCCCATTTTGAAGATCTTAACAGAACCATCACAAGCAAGGAAATCGAAACCGTAATCAAAAATCTTCCAGCAAACAAAAGCCCAGGACCAGATGGCTTCACAGCTGAATTCTACCAAAAATTTAGAGAAGAGCTAACACCTATCTTACTCAAACTCTTCCAGAAAATTGCAGATGAAGGTAAACTTCCAAACTCATTCTATGAGGCCACCATCACCCTAATTCCAAAACCAGACAAAGATGCCACAAAAAAAGAAAACTACAGGCCAATATCACTGATGAACATAGATGCAAAAATCCTTAACAAAATTCTAGCAAACAGAATCCAACAACATATTAAAAAAATCATACACCATGACCAAGTGGGCTTTATCCCAGGAATGCAAGGATTCTTTAATATCCGCAAATCGATCAACGTAATACACCACATTAACAAATTGGAAGATAAAAACCATATGATTATCTCAATAGATGCAGAGAAAGCCTTTGACAAAATTCAACACTCATTTATGATTAAAACTCTCCAGAAAGCAGGAATAGAAGAAACATACCTCAACATAATAAAAGCTATATATGACAAACCCACAGCAAGCATCACCCTCAATGGTGAAAAATTGAAAGCATTTCCTCTGAAATCAGGAACAAAACAAGGGTGCCCACTCTCACCACTACTATTCAACATAGTGTTGGAAGTTTTGGCCACAGCAATCAGAGCAGAAAAAGACGTAAAAGGAATCCAGATAGGAAAAGAAGAAGTGAAACTCTCACTGTTTGCAGATGACATGATCCTCTACATGGAAAACCCTAAAGACTCTTCCAGAAAATTACTAGAGCTAATCAATGAATATAGTAAAGTTGCAGGATATAAAATTAACACACAGAAATCCCTTGCATTCCTATATACTAACAATGAAAAAACAGAAAGAGAAATTAAGGAAACAATACCATTCACCATTGCAACAAAAAGAATAAAATACTTAGGAGTATATCTTCCTAAAGAAACAAAAGACCTATACACAGAAAACTATAAAACATTGATGAAAGAAATCAAAGAGGATACAAACAGATGGAGAAACATACCGTGTTCATGGATTGGAAGAATCAATATTGTCAAAATGGCTATTCTACCCAAAGCAATCTATAGATTCAATGCAATCCCTATCAAGCTACCAACGGTATTTTTCACAGAACTAGAGCAAATAATTTCACAATTTGTATGGAAATACAAAAAACCTCGAATAGCCAAAGTAATCTTGAGAAAGAAGAATGGAACTGGAGGAATCAACCTGCCTGACTTCAGACTCTACTACAAAGCCACAGTCATCAAGACAGTATGGTACTGGCACAAAGACAGAAATATAGATCAATGGAACAGAATAGAAAGCCCAGAGATAAATCCACGAACCTATGGACAGCTTATCTTTGACAAAGGAGGCAAGGATATACAATGGAAAAAAGACAATCTCTTTAACAAGTGGTGCTGGGAAAACTGGTCAACCACTTGTAAAAGAATGAAACTAGAACACTTCCTAACACCATACACAAAAATAAACTCAAAATGGATTAAAGATCTAAATGTAAGACCAGAAACTATAAAACTCCTAGAGGAGAACATAGGCAAAACACTCTCTGACATAAATCACAGCAAGATCTTCTATGACCCACCTCCCAGAATATTGGAAATAAAAGCAAAAATAAACAAATGGGACCTAATGAAACTTAAAAGCTTTTGCACAACAAAGGAAACTATAAGTAAGGTGAAAAGACAGCCCTCAGATTGGGAGAAAATAATAGCAAATGAGGAAACAGACAAAGGATTAATCTCAAAAATATACAAGCAACTCCTGAAGCTCAATTCCAGAAAAATAAATGACCCAACCACATAGTTTCTTATCTGCTTTATAATGTCATTGGAATTCTATGTGGGATTTTTTTTGGGAAGGGGCAGAAACTGTATAAAATTAACACAATATAAATACAAATAAATAGGTGTATGTAGCTGTGGTTGTCATGTTTAGTCGCTAAGTTGTGTCCTATGCTTTGCGACCCCATGGACTGTAGCCCTCCAGGCTCCTCTGTCCATGGGATTTTCCAGGCAAGAATACAGGAGTGGGTTGCCATTTCCTTCTCTAAGGGATCTTCCTGACCCAGGGATTGAACCCTGGTCTCCTGCTTTGCAAGCGAATTTTTTACAGCTGACCTACCAGGGAAGCCCATGTATTTATTTATAAACATTTTGTTTAAATAAACATTATGCATTTAAAAATAATAAGAAAATATTTTGTTTTCCAGAAGAAGTGGTTATGATTAATAACACTTAGGGGCTTAGACTTTAGCACCATACTGACTAGGATTCAAACCATAGCTCTGACACATACCAGATATATAATTCTGAACATCAATTTGTTCATACGAAAATTGTAACATAAATAATAGCAGTACTTATCTTTTGAGTGTTCTATGCACTCAGCACTCTTCTAAGCATGTTTTCTAAATTAATTGTTTAACCCTCCCAAATGGAAACTAGTAATAAGATGGTTCAGTTCAGTTCATTTCAGTTGCTCAGTTGTGTCCACCTCTTTGCAACCCCATGAATCACAGCACGCCAGGCCTCCCTGTCCATCACAAACTCCCGGAGTTTATTCAAACTCTTGTCCATCGAGTCGGTGATGCCATCCAGCCATCTCATCCTCTGTTGTCCCCTTCTCCTCCTGCCCCCAATCCTTCCCAGCATCAGGGTCTTTTCCAATGAGTCAACTCTTCGCATGAGGTGGCCAAAGTGTTGGAGTCCCAGCTTCAGCATCAGTCCTTCCCATGAACACCCAGGACTGATCGCCCTTAGGATGGACAGGTTGGATCTCCTTGCAGTCCAAGGGATTCTCAAGAGTCTTCTCCAACACCACAGTACAAAAGCATCAATTTTTCGGCACTCAGTTTTCTTCACAGTCCAACTCTCACATCCATACATGACCACTGGAAAAACCATAGCCTTGACTAGACGAACCTTTGTTGGCAAAGTAATGTCTCTGTTTTTTAATATGCTATCTAGATTGGTCATAACTTTCCTTCCAAGGAGTAAGCGTCTTTTAATTTCATGACTGCAGTCACCATCTGCAGTGATTTTGGAGCCACCAAAAATAAAGTCTGACACTGTTTCCACTTTATCCCCATTTATTTCCCATGAGGTGATGGGACCACATGCCATGATCGTAGTTTTCTGAATGTTTGAGCTTTAAGCCAACTTTTTAACTCTCCTCTTTCACTTTCATCAAGAGGCTTTTTAGTTCCTCTTCACTTTCTGCCATAAGGGTGGTGTCATCTGCATATCTGAGGTTATTGATATTTCTCCCGGCAATCTTAATTCCAGTTTGTGCTTCTTCCAGCCCAGCGTTTCTCATAGGTACCCTTATTATCACCATTTTACATGAGGATACTGAAGGACAGAGGTTAAGTAGGTGGCAGAACCAAGCAATCTGGCTATGAATACTGAGATCTTAGACATCTATACTTTTCCTGGATTTTACCTCTATAAGGAAAGCTGAGCACTGAAGAATTGATGCTTTTGAGCTGTGGCATTGGAAAAGACTCTTGAGAGTCCCTTGGACTGCAAGGAGATCCAACCAGTCCATCCTAAAGGAGATCAGTCCTGAGTGTTCATTGGAAGGACTGATGCTGAAGCTGAAACTCCAATACTTTGGCCACCTGATGTGAAGAGTTCACTCATTGGAAATGACCCTGATGCTGGGAAAGGATGACAGAGGGTGAGATGGTTGGATGGCTTCACTGACTCAATGGACATGAGTTTGAGTAAACTCTGGGAGTTGGTGATGAACAGGGAGGCCTGGCGTGCTGCAGTCCACAGGGTCACCAAGAGTCACACATGACTGAGAAACTGAACTGAACTGAACTGTGACATGACCAAACACAAAAGAAACAGCAACTGAGGCACTCAGTCCAACCACAAGGGTAAAACTCTTCACCTCACGTATCTGAGCTGTAACCAGCACTGGAGAGGTGACAGCCTTGACTCAGGAGATGGTAGAGTGCTAAAACTGCCTGTCATCCCCAGAAAGAGAAACTGGTCAAGTCTGAACACAATGGGAAATTAATGCAATGATCATAATGACTACCATGAATCTAATATTTACAATATGTCATGTACTGAACTGAATACTATACATATATTATCTCATTTACTCCTTAAAACCTATGAGATAATTACTATGGTTTTTTCCTTTATACAGAGAAGGAAATTAAGCCTCAGAGAGATTAAGGACATGGACTAAGGGTCAATCAGCTAGGAAGAAACAGAACAGAGAATTTCATTGAGATTGCCTTACTCCAGAGACTGGGCTCTTGGCCACTTCTTTACACTGTATTAGGTGGGCAGAGTAGAAGTTTGCACATCTGTGAGCTTCTCATCCCACCCTGTGATTTGGGCTAATATGAAGAAATGTGATGACTGAGCAAGGCTTGTAGAGTCTGAATCCCAGGAATCCATGCAATGTATCTCCAACTTGCTTGCTAGTACATGAACGTGATGTGGGTAACTATGGTTTGATGAGCTCCTTTAAAATACCTGAATTTAGCTATGCAAAGTGCATTACAATTTTTCTAAGAGGCATCACTCTGGAAGCTTAACAAAAGCAAACCACAAGCTTCTCTTGCTTGAATCTTTCGAAGAGCCATTGTGAAGTTGAGACTCATTTCTGCTACTTACTTACTAGTGCAAATTATTTATATTTCTGAGAAAGTTAATTGCCCCATCTGAAAATGGGTGTATAAATACTTTATATAGAGTTGTATAAAGATTAAAATAAGAACATAAATTTGAAAATGTCTGGCATGTAGAAAATGCTCAGTCAAATGAATTAAATGAAATAAAATGGCCTTATCTCCAGCTTCAAACGGTCTCTCCAGCCTCTCTCTGCTTAACTTCTGTCTGACTTGCTATGATTGCTCCATCTCCCAATTTTTCTCCCCTCTGGTAGTCTCTGCAGCCACCTTCATAGGCAATGTGGGGGAAGGTCTTGCATCAGGAACAGATCTCCTGACTCCTAAGCAGGACTTAGGTCTTTAAACACCTAGTTCTGACATGTTTAATTATTTTATTGCCTTAAAAAAATACACTATACTTCCATTATTTTTCCAACTAAAAGGTTTTTTTAACTCAATGAAAAAAGTTGGAAAATTTTAGAATCATAAAGATGAAAAACCCACCATAACCCAGCGACCTCTAAATAAATGTAACTAATAGCTGAATGTGTGCATTTAAGTGTTTTTAATTGATATATCTTGAGAAAGGGAGTCTTGTCTCTTAAATGTTTTATTATGAATCAGAAATTCAGTCATAAAAAAGCTAAGTCAGCTCAAATTAGCATTTGATATCAAGGACCTACTGTTTGGAGAGGAGTCTCCTCTGTATTGAGGAGATGTTTGATGAACAGTCTAAAGAATTTTTTTAAAAAAATCTAAAGAATTTAAAAGTGAAATAATCAGTGTTACCTCAACAAAATACAGGAGGGCAAGCTAGAGCATACTATGAAAAATTAGATGAAAATACAAGGGCTAGATCGTAATAAATACAAAAGTTGGAGAAATTTCATATGGCAACTTATAAAAAAAATCCTCAAATGAGCAATATTAGTAGTCAATACTATGAGTCCAAACTTGCCAGGATCTTGCAGCTAAAAAAGAACAATTACGAAAAGATGAAGTTTTGATGATAAAATGAGAATAACATAGGTCCTTCGTCAGGTTGGAGGTCATGTTGTAAGTCTTTTTCAAACCAGAATAAACAGGTTTAGACTTAGGATTTAGATGCCAGGGAATTTGTTGATATGAAAAAGACTTGGAAAGAACTTCTAGGCTAGAAATCACTTTTTTTCTGTACTAATATTACAATCTTATCCTCCTGGGTCACAAATAAACAGAAGGAGCTGAAGGAATAGTAGGGAATCTTGAAATATAACTTTTTGTTCACTTTACTGAATGTTTATTGAACACCTACTATGTGCCAGGCACCTAGAAAGCAAAGTGCCACATATATACATACACAGACTATGACTGGATTGAGCAGTGCACAATTTATACAACTGTTTGTGACAACCCTGAAATAAACATACAGGCAATGAAATTACACTGTATACTATAGTCATAGATATACGCCATCATAAATTTGTCCACAGGATATACAACATTGAGAGTGAACCCAATACAAACAAGGGAATTTGGAAAAATATGATGTATCAGGGTAGGTTCAGACACAACTGAGCAACTGAACTGAACTGAAGTGTAGGTTCATAATTTGTGCCCCTCTGGTGTGGGATGTTGATAATGAGGGAGGCTATGCATGTGTGGGAGCAGGGTATATATGGGAAATTTTTGTATCTTTTGTTCAATATTGTTGAGAATCTAAAACTACTCTAAAAAAGTAAAGTCTATCAAATGTAATAAATAGATCTCATTATACTTATGTTTACATTTCTTTCAATTTTGCTTTAAATTTTCTTTTTAAAATTTTACAAACATTTCTTCTTATCTCAGCTCTTCTGTCATTTTAATAACCAAAATCACATATGCTTTGAATCACATTCAAAAACTAAGATCATGGCATCTGGTCCCATCACTTCATGGCAAATAGAGGGGAAAAAGTGGAAACAGTGACAGATTCTATTTTCTTGGGCTCCAAAATCATTATGGACAGTGACTGCAGCCATGAAATTAAAAGACATTTGCTCCTTGGAAGAAAAGCTATCACAAACCTAGACAGCATATCAAAAAGCAGAGACAACACTTTGCTGACAAAGGTCTGTCTGGTCAAAGCTACGGTTTGTCCAGTAGTCACGTACGGATGTGAGTTGGACCATAAAGAAGGCTGAGGACCAAAGAAATGATGCCTTCAAATTATGGTGTTGGATAAGACTCTTGAGAGTCCCTTGGACAGTAAGGAGATCAAACCAGTCAATCCTAAAAGTAATCAACTCAGAATATTCATTTGAAGGACTGATGCTGAAGCTGAAGCTGCAATATTTTGGCCACTTGATGTGAAGAGCCCACTCATTGGAAATGATCCTGATGCTAGGAAAGATTGAAGGCAGGAGGAGAAGAGGGTGACAGAGGATGAGATGGTTGGATGGCATCACCAACTCAATGGACATGAGTTTGAGCAAACTCTGGGGGATGGTGAAGGACCAGGAAGCCTGGCATGCTGCAGTCCATGGGGCTGCAAAGAGTTGGACATGACAAAGTGACCGACAACCAACAACAATCATATACAGTTTTTACTAGAGTTCTCTATTTCTCTAACTTCCTTTCTGTTTTTGAAGACCTAAAGCTGCCCTCCAGCTTTTCCACAGGGCAAAACCTCTTTCCTCACTTCATCAGAAAGTGTAGAAAAGTATGGACTGTATGCCTTGCCAGCAGGCTGACTCTGGGGTTCTTATTTTGGGCATTATCCTTTTGCATAACAATTTACCTCTTAGATGAACATAAATACAATATGAGATACTTAGGTTATTTAAAATTTTTCTAGTAGTCTCACTAAAAAAGTAAAAAACACAACTGGTGTAATTAAGTTGTAACAATATTTTACTTAGCCCAATATATCTAAAATACTATTGTTTTAACATGGAATCTTAATCTAACAAAACTTGTTAATGAGACATTTTACATTCTTTTTCATAACACCTTCTAACTCCAGGGTAGGTTTTAGGTTTAATAGCCCATTTCAGTTCAGACTAGATACATTTAAATGTTCCCCAGCCACATGTGGCAAGAGGCTACCATGTTGAATAAGCCAGTTCTAGTTCTTACTTCCACTGACTTTTGAGACCTAGTGGGTTTCAGTCTAGTTGATCCTGTGGTGACTGGGCCTCTTGTTTTGGCTTTGACATGATTTCCTGTTTCTAGATTTCTGTTCACTTTGAACCTTAAACTCCTGAATTGCTGATACCAGAAATGAATCTTTTGCCTCACTCTTTCCCTGTACCTGCTCCCTAGAACTAACATTGCCCTGCTGTACCTACTAGATGTGACAAAAGTAATTAGCTAGATTTTTCTGCGATAGAAGAGATTTCTATTTTTATCGGGAAAGTATCACTGAGTGGAAAAGATGCTGAATTCACTATGGTTTATTTAAATTAACTGGTGGGGAGATTAACTCCTTAGAATATAAGACTATTATCTGGTTATCACATCCACCTATGGCTGCTTACTGCTTGCTGGCATGGTAGACAGGGGAAAAAAGAAAAGAAATAGATAAAAGAAATATATATAAAAGAAATGAGCCAGGGGTAACCAACCATATCAAAGTAGAAATAGCATAGACCCTCTCAAATGAGCCCAGCCAAAAGACTGTTGCTGTTCAGTCACTAAGTCCTGTCCGACTCTTTGTAACCCCATGTACTGCAGCATGCCAGGCTTCTCTGTCCTCCAGTATCTCCTGGAGTTTGCTCAAACTCATGTCCATTGAGTCAGCCAAAAGATACCAGGTAGGAAGATCACTCAATGTGGATGGGTCTTCAAATTTTTTTAGGGGAAGCTAGAAAACTGAAGGTTTATGTGAAAGCTCCTACTTTCTAAATGGTGGCTCAAAAGAATTTTAAATTCTGTGTGAGTCAATAAAAAATATTTTCAGGGTTGAATTTCATCTATGAGCATACAGTTGCAACCATAGAGTTTTGCCTTCCAAGGTAACATAGCAGAGTAAAGCCTATTGACATTTCCAACTTAACTGGGAAGAAAAGAGTTAGGCATATTTTGGAAATCATTATCAGTTCAGTCACTCAGCTGTGTCCAACTCTTTGCAACCCCATGGACTGCAGCATGCCAGGCTTCCCTGTCCATCACAAATTCCCAGAGCTCACTCAAACTTGTGTTCAACGAGTCAGTGATGTCTTCCAACCATCTCATCCTCTGTTGTCCCCTTCTCCTCCTGCCCTCAATCTTTCTCAGCATCAGGGTCTTTTCTAAAGAGTTAGTTCTTCACATCAGGTTTTTTTTTCACATCATTCATTTTTTGAATGTGGAGTTTTAAGCCTGCTTTTTCACTCTCCTCTTTTACTTTCATCAAGAGGCTATTTAGTTCCTCTTAGCTTTCTGCCATAAGGGTGGTGTTATCTGCATATCTGAGGTTAATGATATTTCTCCCAGCAATCTTGATTCCAGCTTTTGCTTCATCTAGCCCGACATTTTGCATATTGTACTTTCATGGCAAATAGATGGGGGAAACAATGGAAACAGTGACAGATTTTATTTTCTTGGGCTCCAAAATCACTGCAGATGGAACTGCAGCCATGAAATTAAAAGACACTTGCTCCTTGGAGGAAAAAACTATCTCAAACCAACACAGTATATTAAAAAGCAGACATATTACTTAGCTGACAAAGGTCCATCTAGTCAAAGCTATGGTTTTTCCAATAGTCGTGTATGAATGTGAGAGTTGGACTATATCTTATCTGTCCTTATCTGGGCCTTTGTTTTGTTAGCCTCCAAACTCATCACACTTGTTTGCCCTTTATCTTCCACTATTCTCTAGAGCCCAGGATGTTTTCTGTTTTTGAGAGGATTTCTTTTTAGCTCCTGAATCTTCAGAACATTCAGGGGGTGTAGAACAATGGAGATAAGCTGGTGAAGTCCTTCAGGTATCTAAGTCTCAGGTGCAGCTCAGCCAATTTCCTTGATTGCCTGGGGTTTCAGAGGACATTTTGGCCAATGATCTGAGAAAATTCCTTTTGCTTGCTAGATCCTTGGAAATAATAGATCATTTTGTAAGCTAATGAGTGAAGTTTCAGATGTCAGTCATAATAATTTTTTAGTAAAGTCTCTTTATTGTCTATTCAAAATGATATTAATGAATAATGAAATCTTATTCATATTAGTTATTCAGCACTCTGGTGATGAAATCTCTTTCCTTAAAATTTGAACTATTAAAAAAAAAAAACAGAAATTAGAGATCCTCTACTATCTATCTCACCTCAACCACATTTTCTTAGGGGAAGCAGAAAGAAAAGATATTTGTTTAGGTAAAATGTCATACCCAGTGTTTTATAGTTTTCTATGTGTAAGTCTTTGTTTCTTTAGGTAGATATACTCCTAAGTATTTTATTTTTTTTGTTGCAATGGTGAATGGTATTGTTTCCTTAATTTCTCTTTCTGTTTTCTCATTGTTAGTGTATAGGAATGCAAGGGATTTCTGTGTGTTAATTTTATATCCTGCAACTTTACTATATTCGTTGATTAGCTCTAGTAATTTTCTGGTAGAGTCTTTAGGGTTTTCTATGTAGAGGATCATGTCATCTGCAAACAGCGAGAGTTTCACTTCTTCTTTTCCTATCTGGATTCCTTTTACTTCTTTTTCTTCTCTGATTGCTGTGGCCAAAACTTCCAACACTATGTTGAATAGTAGTGGTGAGAGTGGGCACCCTTGTCTTGTTCCCGATTTCAGGGGAAATGCTTTCAGTTTTTCACCATTGAGGGTAATGCTTGCTGTGGGTTTGTCATATATAGCTTTTACTATGTTGAGGTATGTTCCTTCTATTCCTGCTTTCTGGAGAGTTTTAATCATAAATGGGTGTTGGATTTTGTCAAAGGCTTTCTCGCATCTATTGAGATAATCATATGGTTTTATCTTTCAATTTGTTAATATGGTGTATTACATTGATTGATTTCTGGAGAAACTATAAAACTCCTAGAGGAGAACATAGGCAAAACACTCTCCGACATGAATCACAGCAGGATCCTCTATGACCCACCTCCCAGAATATTGGAAATAAAAGCAAAAATAATCAAATGGGACCTAATGAAACTTAAAAGCTTTTGCATAACAAAGGAAACTATAAGCAAGGTGAAAAGACAGCCCTCAGATTGGGAGAAAATAGTAGCAAATGAAGCAACAGACAAAGGATTAATCTCAAAAATATACAAACAACTCCTGAAGATCAATTCCAGAAAAATAAATGACCCAATCAAAAAATGGGCCAAAGAACTAAACAGACATTTCTCCAAAGAAGACATACACATGGCTATCAAACACATGAAAAGATGCTCAACATCACTCTTTATCAGAGAAATGCAAATCAAAACCACAATGAGGTACCATTACACACCAGTCAGGATGGCTGCTATCCAAAAGTCTACAAGCAATAAATGCTGGAGAGGGTGTGGAGAAAAGGGAACCCTCTTACACTGTTGGTGGGAATGCAAACTAGTACAGCCACTATGGAGAATAGTGTGGAGATTTCTTAAAAAACTGGAAATAGAACTGCCATATGACCCAGCAATACCACTTCTGGGCATACACACCAAGGAAACCAGATCTGAAAGAGACACGTGCACCCCAATGTTCATTGCAGCACTGTTTATAATAGCCAGGACATGGAAGCAACCTAGATGCCCATCAGCAGACGAATGGATAAGGAAGCTGTGGTACATATACACCATGGAATATTACTCAGCCGTTAAAAAGAATTCATTTGAATCAGTTCTAATGAGGTGGATGAAACTGGAGTCCATTATACAGAGTGAAGTAAGCCAGAAAGATAAAGAACATTACAGCATACTAACACATATATATGGAATTTAGAAAGATGGTAATGATAACCCTATATGCAAAACAGAAAAAGAGACACAGATGTACAGAACAGACTTTTGGACTCTGTGGGAGAAGGCGAGGGTGGGATGTTTCGAGAGAACAGCATTGAAACATGTATATTATCTATAGCGAAACAGATCACCAGCCCAGGTGGGATGCATGAGACAAGTGCTCGGGCCTGGTGCACTGGGAAGACCCAGAGGAATCGGGTGGAGAGGGAGGTGGGAGGGGGGATCAGGATGGGGAATACATGTAACTCCATGGCTGATTCATGTCAATGTATGACAAAACCCACTACAATACTGTAAAGTAATTAGCCTCCAACTAATAAAAATAAATGAAAAAAAAAATGTCATACCCATAAATTGGTTGTCCCTTCCTCCCAGTCTTTGAGTAATAGTTTTACTTTCTCCTGTGGAGCATGAAATTAAAAGACACTTGCTCCTTGGAAGAAAAGCTATGACCAACCTAGACTGCATATTAAAAAGCAGAGACATTACTTTGTCAACAAAGGTCCATCTAGTCAAAGCCATGGGTTTTCCAGTAGTCATGTATGGATGTGACAGTTGGTCTATGAAGAAATCTGAGTGCCGCAGAATTGAAGCTTCTTAACTATGGTGTTGGAGAAGACTCTTGAGAGTCCCTTGGACTACAAGGAGATCCAACCAGTAAATCCTAAAGGAAAACGGTCCTGAATATTCCTTGGAAGGACTGATGCTAAATCTGAAAAACTCCAATACTTTGGCCACCTGATGTGAAGAACTGACTCATTAGAAAAGATGCTGATGCTGGGAAAGATTGAAGGTGGAAGGAGAAGGGGATGACAGAGGATGAGATGGTTGGACGGCATCACTGACGTGATGGACATGAGCTTGAGCAAGGTTCAGGAGTTGGTGATGGACAGGGAAGCCTGGTGTGCTGCAGTCCATGGGGTCGCAAAGAGTCAGACACGACTGAGCGACTGAACTGAACTGTGGACCACTGAAAGGCAGCTTCTATCAGAGATGATCCAGTGTAAGTTTAAAAAATTAGTGAAAATGAAAGTGAACGTGATAGTCGTTCAGTCATGTCCAATTCTTTGCGACCCCATGGACTGTCCATGGAATTCTCTAGGCAAAAATACTGAAGTGGGTTGCCATTCCCTTCTCCAGGGGATCTTCCCAACCGAGGAACTGAACTGTGTCTCCTGCATTGCCAGCAGACTTTTTACCCACTGAGCCAATGCGGGGTCAGGGGTGTGTGTGTGTCACTGGACCATATTATTTCCTTGTTATCCTTTAGGTTACCATTTATATGTAAGTGTGTTAGTCGCTCAGTCATATATGACTCTTTGTGACCCCATGGACTGTAGTCTGCCGGGCTCTTCTATCCACGGAATGCTCCAGGGAAGAATACTGGGAGTGGGTTGCCATTCCCTTCACCAGGGGATCTTCTCAACCAGGGATGGAACCTGGATCTCCTGCAATGCAGGCAGATTCTTTAGGGTTTGAGTCACCAGGGACTGTCATTAGAATGGGGGAACCTTATTGTGCTGTGTTTTCCTGATGAAAGTTTCAAGGTTAGTGTGTCAACTGGCAAGAAACATGGCATATGGCCAAGAAAACCTCCAGCTGGCCCACTTCTGGATTACTTAAGCATCTCAGGCATCCCATCTCAGAGTCGCCTTTACCTCTAACCTAAATCTATTAGAAGCAAGTCACCTTAAGTCTGTGATTCTCAATTTTTAACAGTGAAGAATGTTACAATACATATTTCTGGGTCCCACCTTTAGAATTCAGTTTCATCCATTCTAGGATGGGACTGGAGAAGGGAAGGGCAATCCACTCCAGTATTCTTGCCTGGAGAATCCCATGGACAGGGGAACCTGAAGGGCTACAGTCCATGGGGTTGCACAGAGCTGGACATGACTGAAGCGACCTAGCACACAGCATGGGACTGGGGAGTCTGTGTTTTTAACAAGCCTGGCAGGTAATTCGGAGGAAGATTATCGGTGTACACACATTGAAAAATCATTGCATAAGGCCATCTAGCATCTTAAAATCACATTAAGGTTATAACTAATATTTCTTTCTGAAAACACATTCTAATGTTGCTGGTGGAGTTTGGGAGGAGATTGAATACTTTAAAAGTTGGCACAGCACAATGGTAAGGGAAGGGTACTTAAAACCTTAAGTACTTAAAAGGTACTTAAAATGGGACCTTGCTTGTACTTAATTCTTTATAATTTCACAAAGCTTCCTTCCTAGTAACAAAATCTTGTCAAAAACAAGAATAGATGCACAGGATAAGAGAGGGAAAAGAAGGGGAAATGAAAACATTTCTCTACAAATGGGGTGTCATTAAAAGGCTTTAGAAAGTGCTTGAAGTTAAGAGGAACAGACAAAGCGTTACCTTTTAATCTTCAAAAAATGAGAAGATTTTTTGCTGTAAGTAGCAGATTACTCAACCATTAATTATATAATCCATAAAGACATTCAGTTATCTCATAAAGCAAGGAACTGCTGATAAATCAATGATGTAGGCTCACTCTTCTCTGCTGTCCTCAGAATGTTGGCCCGCTGTTCTAGACTTACTATCTCATGGTGGCAAGATGACTGCATCTTCAAACTTTTAAGAAAGAAAAAAATGATCATCTTTCTTTGAGCAAAATTCTTCCCCAAAGTGCTCCCAAAGGATTTTTCCTTATCTCATTGTTCAGAACTAGCCAGAATTGACTCATACCAAACATTAACAAAGGAGAATGAGTTAACACTCCTGGTTTATGCCAGTTATGGTCCATGTTCCAACCTTCTATGAAACTGCTGCTCTAGAGAAAAATTCAAGGTCCTTTAAATTGATTATTGTTGTTCAGTCACTCAGTCGTGTCTGACTCTATGACTCCATGGGCTGCAGCATACCAGGCTTCCCGGTCCTTCACCATCTCCTGGAGCTTGCTCAAACTCATGTCCATCATGTTGGTGATGCCACCCAACCATCTTGTCCTCCGTCATCTCCTTTTCTTCCTGCCCTCAATCTTTCCCAGCATCAGGGTCTTACCTAATGAGTCGGCTCTTTGCATCAGGTGGCCAAAGTATTTGAGCTTCAGCTTCAGCATCAGTCCTTCCAATGAATATTCAGGACTGATTTTCTCTAGGATTGACTGGTTTGATCTCTTTGCAGTCCAAGAAACTCTCAAGAGTCTTCTAAAACACAATTCAAAAGTGTCAATTCTTCAGCAGTAAGTTATAAAGATTTGCTGAAATAACAATAGGTGGGTAACCAATCATATTTGACTTGGCTTTGAAATTATACCTCATATTTTAGTGGTTATAGAATCCTAGGAATGCACTGAGAGTGGGGTGGTAGAGTGGGAGGGAGGGATTATGATCAGAATTGCTTCTGAGGATGGTGGGAGGATGGAGGAGGATGGCAGAAGACCTGGGGAAACAGTTGGCTTTCTTTTTTGATATTTTGGTCAGTCATGCCTTGGTAAGAACTAGAACTGTTCATAAAGATCATATTGCCAGTACTGGCACAAAGACAGAAATATAGATCAATGGAACAGAATAGAAAGCCCAGAGATAAATCCACGAACCTATGGACAGCTTATCTTTGACAAAGGAGGCAAGGATATACAATGGAAAAAAGACAATCTCTTTAACAAGTGGTGCTGGGAAAACTGGTCAACCACTTGTAAAAGAATGAAACTAGAACACTTCCTAACACCATACACAAAAATAAACTCAAAATGGATTAAAGATCTAAATGTAAGACCAGAAACTATAAAACTCCTAGAGGAGAACATAGGCAAAACACTCTCCGACATAAATCACAGCAAGATCTTCTATGACCCACCTCCCAGAATATTGGAAATAAAAGCAAAAATAAACAAATGGGACCTAATGACACTTAAAAGCTTTTGCACAACAAAGGAAACTATAAGTAAGGTGAAAATACAGCCCTCAGATTGGGAGAAAATAATAACAAATGAGGAAACAGACAAAGGATTAATCTCAAAAATATACACGCAACTCCTGAAGTTCAATTCCAGAAAAATAAATGACCCAATCAAAAAATGGGCCAAAGAAGTAAACAGACATTTCTCCAAAGAAGACATACAGATGGCTAACAAACACATGAAAAGATGCTCAACATCACTCATCATCAGAGAAATGCAAATCAAAATCACAATGAGGTACAATTACATGCCAGTCAGGATGGCTGCTATCCAAAAGTCTACAAGCAATAAATGCTGGAGAGGGTGTGGAGAAAAGGGAACCCTCTTACACTGTTGGTGGGAATGCAAACTAGTACAGCCACTATGGAAAACAATGTGGAGATTTCTTAAAAAACTGGAAATAGAACTGCCATATGACCCAACAATACCACTTCTGGGCATACACACCGAGGAATCCAGATCTGAAAGAGACACGTGCACCCCAATGTTCATCACAGCACTGTTTATAATAGCCAGGACATGGAAGCAACCTAGATGCCCATCAGCAGATGAATGGATAAGGAAGCTGTGGTACATATACACCATGGAATATTACTCAGCCGTTAAAAAGAATTCATTTGAATCAGTTCTAATGAGGTGGATGAAACTGGAGCCCATTATACAGAGTGAAGTAAGCCAGAAAGATAAAGAACATTACAGTATACTAACACATATATACGGAATTTAGATAGATGGTAGCGATAACCCTATATGCAAAACAGAAAAAGAGACACAGAAGTACAGAACAGACTTTTGAACTCTGGGGGAGAACGTGAGGGTGGGATGTTTTGAAAGAACAGCATGTATATTATCTATGGTGAAACAGACCACCAGCCCAGGTGGGATGCATGAGTCAAGTGCTCGGGCCTGGTGCACTGGGAGGACCCTGAGGAGTCAGGTGGAGAGGGAGGTGGGAGGGGGGATCGGGATGGGGAATACGTGTAACTCCATGGCTGATTCATGTCAATGTATGACAAAACCCACTGAAATGTTGTGAAGTGATTGGCCTCCAACTAATAAAATAATATTAAAAAAAAAAAAAGATCATATTGCCAAAAGGAACACTAAAATAAAAGTGACAAGTCACTTTTTGTCAGCTAATAATCTTTGGTTATTTCCAAACCCTATCTGTAAGATCACTTATTGCAATAACTTAGTATCTTACCACCTTCTACTTAAGTATAAAACAAAGTATTAATTCAAAGAGATGTTTGCACACCTATGTTCATAGCAGCATTATATACAATAGCCAAGACATGGAAACACCCTAAATGTCCATCAACAGATGAATGGATGAAGAATATATGGTACATAAATACAGTGGAATACTCAGCCATAAAAAGAACAGAATAATGTCATTTGCAGCAACATGAATGCAACTAGAGAATATCATACTAAGCAAAATCAGAAAGACAAATACCATATGATATCACTTATATGTGGAATCTAAAATATTACAAAAATGAACCTATCTATAAAACAGAACCAGAATCACAGACATAGAGAAAAGACTGGTGGTTGTCAAGGGGGAAGGGGATGGGGAAGGGATATAGTGGGAGGTTGGGGCTAGCAGATGCAAACTTTTGTATATAGAATTAGTAAACAATAAAGTCCTACTGAATAACACAGAGAATTATATTCAGTGTCCTATGATAAACCATAATTAAAAATAATATTTAAAAAGAGTGTATATATATGTATAACTGAATCACTGTGCTGTACAGAAGTAGTTAACATGAGATAAGTCAACAGTACTTCAATAAATTTTTTTTTAAGTAAAAAAAGAAAAGACAAAGTGTTGCTTCAGCTTCTTACAACTTACAGGAAAGACTATGGTAAATAGTGCTGTGTGGTCTTTGCTTTTATCTTCAGCTCTGGAGATCACACAAGGCATTTAGACATGTTGGTAGGAAAATATTAACCATATACATAATGCATTTGTTTATTTTATGCTTTGTTTTTTTTTCAAAAAGACTTGAAGTAGCTTAAAAGAATGCACCTGATACAGATAGTAATAAGTGGAAATGTCAGCCTATCACCTAAGTAGGACAAAGTTACTGTTTTTAAATTACATATTAATATAATGCAAAATGATGAAAATGAATTTAATCTTCTCGGAAACGAGTGTTAGACTTTCAAGAATTATTATTTCAAAGTTAAAATCTAAATTATTGCAATTGGAAAGCCTTTGCTTTCAATTTTGTTCTCATTAGAGTTGTTTTTAACAAAGGAATTTATTTCTTTTGTAACAATTTCAGAATAATAAACTTGAACACTAATATTCATATCTATATACTTAATGGTTATTGAAATTTTTGCTTTATAAAAATTAAATTTCTGTTTCAGAAGTAGTATAATTGCTACTGATATTTTAAACATTTAAAGACTTTATCGATATGAACAATATGAAGAAATAGGTACTGGTTTATCTGACACTGTAATATCTTAATAGATATATTTTAACACAAGGAAGTTAAATTTCATTTAAGTAAATTGGAAATTACTGTTGCTTCAAAAACAGTCAATGCAATACTGTTTAATAACTTTTTAAACAATATTGTAAAATGTTTTGAAACAATATTCTTGGAATATGAAAGAAACAGACAACATTGTATAGAATAGTCATTTTCAACTAAAATTTTGCCTTTTCCAAATCCTGGAAAATGGCCCAATAATAAAGATTCTCTTGAAATTTTTTTCAATTCAACAGCACTAAAGATTGTAATCTCCTTTTCCCTCAGAAATGAAAAACATTCCCTCTGTGTTAATGGTTTTAAAAGTTTATTTGTAAGCCTTTTGAAATAGAATATGAAGTTTTTAATACTGGACTTTAGAATGAAAAACAAGTTCAACCTAAATTATAGTGTTTTAATGTGTATATGTATATAAATCGGTGTGTATATGTGTGTGTGTCCGAGAGAGAGAGAGAGAGAAGGAGAGAGATCTGAGAAACTTTTCATAATCATCTGAAACATGATTTTCTAAAGCTAAAAGGTGAGTTAATTGAAATAACTATCTGATTAATTTTCATTTATTCAAGAGTTTTAAAAAGATTATTTAAGTTAATGATTGGCAAAAAGCAAAGCACATAAATCAAATAGCATGAAAAGGTAACCTATGGAGGTTGAGTTGAAAAGGAACATTCTAATGAAGTCTGGACAAATGATTAGATTAAGCTTTGATTCTTAAGAGCTAAATGTTAATGAGAAATGCACTGAAGTGTTTAAATACTTTTTTCTTCAAAACTTGCTGTGCGTCATATTTGTCATTTCACTTAGTAATGTCACCTAATGCTAAGAGCCGACTCATTCGAAAAGATCCTGATGCTGGGAAAGATTGAAGGCAAAAGGAGAAGAGGGCAGCAAAGGATGAGATGGTTAGATAGCATCACTGACTCAAGGGACATGAACTTAAGCAAACTCCGGAAGATAGTAGAGAAGAGGGAAGTCTGGCGAGCTGTAGTCCATGGGATTGCAAAGAGTTGGACGTAACTTAGCTACTGAACAACAACAATAACAATGTTATTGAAAGATAAGTATTTATGAGAAGTTACATTTTGGAAAAGGGAAAAAAGAGATTGAAAAATTTACTGTCTAACATGGTTCTTGGGTAAATATACCTAAGGTAAAAATACTGTGACTGATACATACTACTTGCTCAAGAAATACACATTGGAAATTAATGAATATGATGGGTTCATTTGAGCAGCAGAGCTATATGCAGATTTAGTTCTTCTTAGTCATGAATAAATAACTTGGACATTATTAATGATAGTAATATCACTATTGCTGAAGGAAAGTCACTTTATGACAGTTATTTGACAATGCCATACTTCAAGGAAATGAAGAAAATCACTTGGGAAAGAGAAAAAGATATTATGTAATTATTGAAGAGGGATTTGCCCAGAATGTCAGAATTAATAGTTCTTCTATATAATAATGTTTGGAGTGGTTGAATCATGAGTATTACAAAGTCTAATTGCACTAAAATTAGTGCTTTAATCATGTTCATCTTACTTCAAAGTTTATCTGATATATATGTGATGATATCCATAATTGTACTAATGGAAATAGTGATAGACTTTATTTTTTGGGGTTCCAAAATCACTGCTGATGGTGATTGCAACCATGAAATTAAAAGACGCTTGCTCCTTGGAAGAAAAGAAATGACCAACCTAGACAGCATATTAAAAAGCAGAGACATTACTTTACCAGCAAAGATCCATCTAGTCAAAGCCATGGTTTTTCCAGTAGTCATGTATGGATGTGAGAGTTGGACTATAAAGAAAGCTGAGTGTCAAAGAATTGATGCTTCTGAACTGTGGTGTTGGAGAAAACTCTTGAGAGTCCCTAGGACTGCAAAGAGATCCAACCAGTCCATCCTAAAGGAGATCAGTCCTGACTATATATTGGAAGGACTGATGCTGAAGCTGAAGCTCCAATACTTTGGTCACCTGATGTGAAGGACTGACTCATTTGAAAAGACCCTGATGCTGGGAGGGATTAGGGGCAGGAGGAGAAGGGGACGACAGAGGATAAGATGGCTGGATGGCATCACTAACTCGATGGACATGAGTTTGAGTAGGCTTCAGTAGTTGGTGATGGACAGAGAAGTCAGGTGTGCTTCAGTCCATGGGGTCACAAAGATTCGGATACAAGTGAGTGACTGAACTGAACTGAACCCGATATTTAGGCAGCCACAGTAACACAGGGATCACAAGCATCAATGTATGGATATTCATCTTGTGAGATTGGGCTAGGGTTAGTGGAGGTAGATGAAAGGGGTGGGAGGTGGTGGACAAGAAGGAGGGTGGCTCAGTGATGGGAAATTGAATGGTTCAGGAAGTTGCTAATATCTAACTTTCTCCAAAAAAGGAACTGGGAAGTTGCAAAATGTCCCTTCCTCCTCCTCAACAAGCATTGTATTTCACTTAAAGGAGAAATCTGATAAAATTAAGGGTTGTTGGACTTCCCTAGTGACACAGTAGATAAGAATCCATCTGCCAATGCAGGGGACATGGGTTCGATGCCTGGTCTGGGAAGATTCCACATGCCACAGAACAACTAAGTGTGTGAGTCACAACTTCTGAGCCTGTGTTCTAGAGCCCGCAAGCCACAACTGCTGAGCCCACATGCTGCAAATAATGAGGTCTGCACACTCCCAAGTCTGTGCTCCAAAACAGAAGAAGTCAGAGCAATGAGAAGCCTATAGGCTGCAGTGAAGAATAGCCCTCGCTTTTTGCAACTGGAGAAAGCTCATGCTTAGGAATGAAGATCCAGTGCAACCAAAAATAATAAAACAAATTTAAAAAAATTAAGTGTTGTTCATATGCTCTCAAATCTTTAAATCCTATAAGGAGAAAGAAAGAGCTTTCATGGGTGTTAAGGACTTAGGAGTAGCTTTGGGAAATGCATTGAAATATCTGCAGGTGTAAAGACACTAACACCTCTGAGAAATCTGAAAGGAAGTTATCAATTCAAGTTTCATTCATTCATTCAGTGAGCATTTATTGCACACCAGTGTTTTCTCCAAGCCGCTGTATAGATATAATGCAATTCCAATGACGCTGGATCTAAGCTCTGCTGTCAGAGGCCAAGAAGGCACTTTGTGTTTGCAGTATGACTATTCCTTCCTAGATGTCTTTGCTTTCATCTGTAGGGAAAAGAAGAAGCCCTAAAGACATTACTCCCTGATCACAGCCTTGCTACCAGGACCTGCTGTGAAGCCACTAAAATTAACCTCATATTAAAACTGCAAGTAGCTCCAGACTTCCATTCCTAATCATTTCCCACTGGAATTCCTATACATCCTCTATTTAATTCCTTTCACCCACTTGTCCCTGACTCCTGAAACATATAACACTATGTCCTTTGGAACTTCTGGATCCATCATCAACAAATTGTTCTATATCCTCAGCCTTCTCTGAAGGTTCCCTTTACTTGTTTGTTCTAACTGAAACCTGATGCTCTCCTGAGTCTAATACTGCACTATCAAGTGATAAGATGCTTTCTCTCCCATAGCATTGGACTTGGGGAGGAGTATGCGGCCTATTCCTTATCAAAACTTTTGGAGCATTCTCACTCTCCTTCTTCCCTAAAGAAATACCTAGATGTGAATTTCACATCATCAGACTATCCCTACTACCCCCATAATTGCTTCCATCTACTGGCCCCTGGGTCGCTGCTCTTTTCTTTATAATATTTATTCATTTTTATGTATTTATTTGGCCACACAAAGTCTTAGATGTGACATGCAGGAGCTTTGGTTTGTGACATTGAACTCTTAGCTGTGGCATGTGTGATCTAGTTACCTGACCAAGGATCAAACCCAGGCTCCTGGCATTGAGACTGAGACGTCTTAGCCACTGGTCCACCAGGAAAGTCCCTCACTGCTCTTCATTTCTTTTTACTCTTGATCCACCACACAGTACTCTGGTCTTAATACTTGGTGATGTCAAGAAACACATGGGCAATCCTTCCAAAACTCTGGTCACTTAGTTCCTTCACATCTTTTTCCTAATAATCTTGACCTTACCTTAACTCCTCACCCCATAATTATATCCTAGATCTTCTTATTAATAACTGCAACAGCTTTGTAATCTCAATTTGTGGCATGCTATTCTCTGAAGAACATTTTTCTAACTCATTTCTCTATACAGTAACTCTAACAAGCTTTATTTTTTTATTTTTATTTTTTTTAAAATTTTTTTATTTTTCAGTGGGTTTTGTCATACATTGATGTGAATCAGCCATAGAGTTACACGAATTCCCCATCCCGGTCTCCCATCCCACCTCCCTCTCCACCCGATTCCTCTGGATCTTCCCAGCCCAACAGGCCCGAGCACTTGACTCATGCCTCCCACCTGGGCTGGTGGTCTGTTTCACCACAGATAATATACATGCTGTTCTTTCGAAACATCCCACCCTCCCCTTCTCCCACAGAGTTCATAGTCTGTTCTGTACTTCTGCGTCTCTTCTTCTGCCCTGCATATAGGGCCATTGTTACCATCTTTCTAAATTCCGTATATATGTGTTAGTATACTGTAATGTTCTTTATCTTTCTGGCTCACCTCACTCTGTATAATGGGCTCCAGTTTCATCCATCTCATTAGAACTGATTCAAATGAATTCTTTTTAACGGCTGAGTAATATTCCATGGTGTATATGTACCACAGCTTCCTTACCAGCAATCCCACTTCTGGGCATACACACTGAGGAATCCAGATCTGAAAGAGACACGTGCACCCTAATGTTCATCGCAGCACTGTTTATAATAGCCAGGACATGGAAACAATCTAACAAGCTTTAGATCCAACCAGAACCTCAATCCCTTGATCATATGTAATCCTACGTGAATCACTCTATAAGCACTATAATCACTCACATTCATTCCTCAAATCCCTTGCCCTTCTCTCTTACCTCATGACACTGCCATAGCAAAACCACAGCCCTGGTGAACCTCGTCATTGCTGCTGCTTGCCCGCACCCACACAACCGGACAGAGCTAGGGAGCAACACACGGCTGTGCTTTGGTCTCACCTGAAATTCAGGACCATGAACCTCACTGGGCCCTTCACGGTTTCTGAGAATCATTCTGTGTCCTCCTAGTCCATTCACTTTCCCACTCTCCTAGATGACAAATTCACACTTTCTCTTTTCCCCTCAGACCTCTAATATCTCCTCTCATATCTTCATGCAAGCGAAGTGTAATTTTTTGATTACAGCCTCTTTTAAAGGTCACTCTTATCTTCTCTTGTCCATTAAAGCACATCTCCAGTAATTCTCCTGTCTCCAACAGTATCACTTTTTCCCTCTTCATGGTCATTCCCATTATCATACAAACATTCTATTTGTTCTCTCATATTTACTTTCATGGAAATATTTATTTCCCATCTACTAGTGCCAGAGGTATGAAAATGATAAAGAATCATTGTATTCCAGAGGTAAAACTTATCTAAGAAAGATTTTAGGATTAAAGATTGTAGATACGATGACTTAGAGTACTTTAATATTACCTGTGAATTTTCATAACACCAGCTTCCTATTGACCAGGTAATATTTATAATAGAGGTAATTTTGCTCAAAATAGAAGATTTTTATAAGTCTTTGCACACTTCCTGTCACTAGAGGTGATAATTGAACTTAATTATGAATTCTCATTCATAGTACCTGGCTATTTTCCTTGCAAACAACAGAGAAGACTGCTCCTTAAACTAAGACTAGGGTAATAATAATATTGCCACAACTTGTTAAATGTCAATAAATTTACTGAATGCCAGATTCTTGGCCCCGAGTTTTTGTAAATCTGTTTGTTTAATCTTCATAGCAATCTTGTGAGAAAAGAGTGATCTCAGTTGAATAACTGAGAGGCAATTTTTGACTTATAATAAAGGACCTCTTCAGGAGTTCTCTAAAATTTTTTATTTTAATTGGAACAACATACAAATTCTGGTTTGAATAGTCAAAGACAAAAAAAAAAAAGCACTCACGCAGATGGTCTGAACTAAATAAATCATGTGCACTTGAGAATGAATGCTGACTTATGAAAGAGGACATGTCAATGGCTACAGTGGATTTATTGTGTGAGTGGTTTCTGTATGACACCAGAAACCCTGGGCAATGACAGGACAGTTTAGACAACAGACAACTGGTACCAGTAGGGTAGGGGACATGCAGGCAAGAGGCATGGGTGAGAAAGGAGGAGGGAACACCCAGTTGTTGTTAGTTACCATATACCATTTACTTTTAAAATTAGGTGGGTTAATGTTTTTATTCTCAATTTTGAATTTTGAACAATTTCAAACCTATAGAAAAGTTGAAAGATTAGTACAACCAAACAATCATTTATTATTCACAAAAGGTTCAAAAATTGTTACCATTTTGCCATGTTTGCTTCTCTCTCTATATTTATATATTTCTCTGTTTTTCTTTTTTGGTCACACAGCTTGCTTGGAACTTCGTTCCCTGACCAGGGATTGAACCTGCACTTTTGGCAATGAAAGTGCAAGTCCTAACTACTGGACTACCAGGGAGTCCCCTCATTTATTTCAAAAGTTAGTTGCAGACATCCTGATGCTGCAGCATGTAACTTTCAAGAACAAGGACATCCTACGCTTATCTATCACACTTAGCAAATTTGACATGAATCCATTATTATTATCTAACATGCAGTCTATTTTCAAATCATCCATATTGTCCTAATGTCTCAATAATATCCAATAGAAATTATTTTCAACTTTGCTTTAGAACCAGATCACAGGTACTACACTGCATTTGGTTGTCAATTCTCTTTGTCTGCCTTAGTCTACAACACTCCTCTAACTGTTTTTGTCTTTTTAAGACATTGATCTTAAAGATGAGTCCAGGTCAATTGTTTGCTGGGCTGTTTCTCAATTTGGGTTAATATGATTTTTTTGTCTTATGATTAGATTTGCATAAAACATTTTTGGTGAGAGTACTACATAGACAATATTAAGATTAATTTTAATAAATTAATAAATGTATTACCATAGCTATGTTTTATTTCAATAATTTACATGCACATTAAAATTTTTTTGCTTATAATGCAATTTTACTCAAAACTGTTAAATATGACATGACATGTCTGTACTCATTGTCATGAATAAAAAATCCTTTTCAGATTAGCTAATCATATATTTTCATAGACAATTTTAAAAATTAAGAATGTTACAAGCTAAAATGTGTGGATGTGTACAAAATGAATAAGTGTACTATATTATTTTTGTCTCGGTGATAATGAAGCAATATGAACCCTTTTCAGCAAGTCCTAATATGTCTTTGCTGCAATGTGGAGTAAAACTGTTAGGTGAAAGATGTCAAAATCGTAAATTATAGAAGCAGGAAATAGAGAAAAATCTCCTGAAGTAGCCTAATGATTATTTACAATGTTTATTTGCAAACTGTTAATGCATGGTTTGTAATAACAATGGCTGCAGTTTATTGAGTATGTGACACATCTTTTGCAAGTATCTCCTGTAATTAGTACAGCAACCATAGGAGAAAGATATAAATATTAACATTTTATAGGTTGGAAACAAAGCAGCTTTTAGCTATTCTTCTAAATCCCTTTCGTTTTATCAGTCTACAGATGTGTTATATTTTACTGCCATGACTGATGCCGTAGTGTATTCTAAACTCCAGGGTTTGTGTCTGTGTCTTTTTTCTTAAGAAAAAAAGATAAGAGAATAGCTTCAATTTACATCTTTGTAGAATTCATTTTTACTGTTTCCCCCTGGCAGAGTCTTTTGTGTTCTTGATAGAACTCTGAGGATAGTATTTTTTAAAATTTTTTATCATTTTACTTTTTCAAAAAAAAGTACTAATTTGGTATAATATAAACAGTTATATAAACAGCTAAGGTGGTTAAGAAAGAAAGCTGCTGTCTATAGTCTCTTTCCTCACAAGTGTTATGTTTGCTTTGACTAAATTATCATTTTTACAAATTTTCATTTTTGTTAATAGTTTTCCATGTAAAAAGTGATGTGAAGACAATTTTAACTTCTAAATTTTGAATCAAATTCTGAAATGAATATTAAAATGATTAACTACAATATTTCTTTATTATATAAACATCTTATAAATGAGTAACAGTAAACTTATAATAGTAAGGTAAATGTGCTACTGCTGCTAAGTCACTTTAGTCGGGTCCGACTCTGTGCGACCCCATAGACGGCAGCCCACCAGGCTCCCGTCCCTGGGATTCTCCAGGCAAGAACACTGGAGTGGGTTGCCATTTCCTTCTCCAAAGTGTGAAAGTAAAAAGTGAAAGTGAAGTCGCTCAGTTGTGTCTGACTCTCAGCAACCCCATGGACTGCAGCCCACCAGGCCCCTCCATCCATGGGATTTTCCAGGCAAGAGTACTGGAGTGGGGTGCCATTGCCTTCTCCGAAGGTAAATGTGGAAGGCAGGAAATCCATAGAGGAAATTCTCTTATTACTAGTACTTAGCTGTCAAAATGTCTTTATAGTAGGAGTAATCTTTAGTTCAAATCTTCACCCTAATATTAATTTTTAATTATAATTTTAATTTCTGCATGATCCACCTAAGTGGATTTGTAAAATGAAAAAAAAAAATGGAGTACCTGAACAAATTTGCTTCAGTATTACTCCTATAAGAAGATTTCCCCAAATGTCTGGCTAAGCAATCAGATGAGGCAGGTCTGGGGTTAAAAAAAGACTTTTGGACATACGTATGTGCCAGAGAGATCAGAGAAAACCAGGGTCTAAACATGTAATGCAAGTGCTATGATTCGACACACTTATTTAATTTGATGATTTACAACTGTGATAAGAGGCAGGCAAAATGTGGTGTCAAATTCAAAACAAAGTGTGGTGATCTGCCTTGTTTTCAACTTGTTGCTATCCGATGAAAACACTTTTCCACAAGCTAGGCTGATGAGCAGATGGCGCTAATAAGGCCAATTAAGTGCTAAGCTTCTGGAAATGTTTTTGTTGAGTGACATCTTCAGACTGGTTCCTGCTAACATGCATCTTAAGCCATGTGTTTCTAAGGTGCAATAGCATTAATGCTAACGGTCACTGGAATTTACATTTTCAAGAACATGTGCTCAGTAAAGACAAATACAAACCGTTTGCACCAGTTCCAAAGATAGTACGTGAAGTTGAATGATGAGATTCTAACCCTTTTGGGATTCTGGGGGGTTCAGTCTAGGTCACTGGTTTCCAGTAACTGGTGCATGAAGAAATTTTCTCTAGTCTGTAATGAAAAGAGAAATATACAAAAAAGATAGAAAAGAAACTAAGAAAAAAAAGGTAATAGATTTTGGGGAGTGCTTTCCCCTTTTCCCTCTTAACTTTTACTTTCCTTTTTTAAATTCTAGTAGTTTGGAAGTAATTGACCCCATCCTTGTATTGATTTCAATCTACATAGTGTTTTACTTGGACCACAGGTAAACAGAATTGAATTAATCATAATGCATTGCCATCATTGGTCCAGGAACAGTTCTTTAATTTTTTATTTTATTTAAAATTTTATTTTTATTTACTACCCTCCCAAAGATGTGATTAATACTCACCCAAATCAAGGCTGAATCAGAAGTAACATCTATCTTCCTATGCTGAGTTGTTGGTGGAAGGATGGCTACCTGACTTCACATGGACCAATTTTAATATCTGAGAATTTTATTTGAAACTTTTGTTGGAACCTTTGATCTATGGTATAATCTGTCTCCTGGGGTTGCTAGTGGCCAATTTTGACACTTTGACAAGCCCATAACTATGAGTAATTCACATCTACCTATATAGGGGTCGTAAAGAGTCGGACATGACTGAGCGACTGAACTGAACTGATATAGGAAAACAGTATCAGACTTTATTTTTGGGGGCTTCAAAATCACTGCAGTTGGTGATTGCAGCCATGAAATTAAAAGACGCTTACTCCTTGGAAGGAAAGTTATGACCAACCTAGATAGCATATTAAAAAGCAGAGACAGTACTTTGCCAACAAAGGTCTGTCTAGTCAAGGCTATGGTTTTCCAGTGGTCACGTATGGATGTGAGAGTTGGACTGTGAAGAAAGCTGAGTGCTGAAGAATTGATGCTTTTGAACTGTGGTGTTGGAGAAGACTCTTGAGAGTCCCTTGGAATGTAAGGAGATCCAACCAGTCCATTCTAAAGATCAGTCCTGGCTGTTGGAAGGACTGATGCTGAAGCTGGGACTCCAACACTTTGGCCACCTCATGCTAAGAGTTGACTCATCGGAAAAGACCCTGATGCTGGGAGGGATTGGGGGCAGGAGGAGAAGGGGACGACAGAGGATGAGATGGCATCACCAACTCGGTGGACATGAGTTTGAGTACACTCTGGGAGTTGGTGACAGACAGAGAGGCCTGGCGTGCTCCGATTCATGGGGTCTCAATGAGTCAGACACGACTAAGCGACTGAACTGAACTGAACTGATATATTCTTCTCTTATCTGTCTACCTATATATAATTCCCTGCCTGTGTCCTTCCCCCCTGTATACATTGCTTTTTCCATGTATGTGTGCATCTCCACAATTCTCCTTTTTTATAAGGACACTGGTCATAGTGGACTAGGGCCTACCATAATAACTTCATTTTAACTTGATTACCTCTGTAAAGACTTTGTCTTGAAATGTTATGTTCTGAGGTACTAGAAGTTAAGATTTCAACATATAAATCTGGGGGAAAACAATTCAACCAAGAAATAGAGAACTTGCTTTTTTGTTTATTACTATTGAATTAACAGTGTGTTTCTCGAAAAAGTCAAAGAGGACTAGATTCAAATCCATTCCCAGAAAGGAAAGTGAGGGAAGAGAAAAACTGGAGAAATGGGAAAAAAGAAAGTTTTGCCTTCCCAGAACTTTTTTCTCCTTCTTTTGGTAACATCACCTTGATTTTGCTCCATGGTTCAACCAGGGGCTAAATCAGTGTACCAGTCCATCAACCTATGCTGACTTGTTGGAGCAAGGATGGCTTCTTGACCTAACATGAGCCAATCTTATCATCCGAGAATGTTCTTTGGGACTTCTGTTGGAGCCTTTGATCTGTGGTATGATCTGTCTCCTGGGGTTGCCGGTGGCCAACTTCGACACTTTTTCTAGAGGACCTTAGTCAGCACAGGAGAAAGTAGATATGAAAGATGAAGCAAGACAGAATTATAACAACATCATCTTGAGTTCTTACTTTTGGCCATGCCTGAAGTTCACCCTTTAAACTTCCAAGTTACATGAACTGGTAAATTTCCTTTTGGGTTTAGGTTAGACTCCTGTTACAACCAAGAGTCTGTTTTTAAGGAAAGATAATGGGAAATAGGCAATTAAAGACGTGAGATAGTCTGTCATATGTCTTCAAGTGAGTGCACAAATAATAGGATAGCTCTACATTTTTCTAAAATGAGCTATTACTATATAATTGTCTCTTTCCTTTTTATCTTTCTTTGATTGCTTAAAAGCCTTGATTTCTGACCTCTTTTTGATTGTGCATTTTTTTTTTTTTACAAAGTGTACTTTCATATATTTAACCCCTCTTTCCTCTCCCCAAATAATCAAGTGCAAAGATTGCCCACATTGTCTATAAGAGGCTGGATCTGAGCATCATTGGTGAGCTTTAACTCACAGGTACTTATTAAATATTTTATTATTAAAACATATTTCTAATAAAGTTGCCACACTATTGTTGGTAAGACCTTGAGCATATATGCTCTGAAATTCCATATTCCAGATGGAAGTATATTAATCTGTAGGTAGTCAGCAATTTAGGGACAGATTGTATTCTAGAAATTCACAGTAAAAAAGGCTGGAGATTAGACTATCTTCCCACAGAAATAAAGTTATATAAAGTTGTTGTATACTCAAGCTAGCAACTATGGAGAGAGGCAGTATAATATGTGCTAGATAAGAACTTGGCTCCAAGACTCAGGCTACCTGGGTTCAAATCCTAGCTTTGCCACTCACGAGTTTGTCTTTCTGCAAGTTATGCCTACTAGAATACCTAAAACTAAAAAGACTGACCATACCAACAGCTGATGAGGTGAAGCAGTAGGAACAGGGATACACTGATGGGGGAATGTAAAATGGTACACCCATTTTAGAATCTTTTGGTTGTTTCTTAAAAAGTTAAATTTATACCTACCATATGATGTACCATTCTACTCCCAAGAAAGTATATTTCCATATAGAGGTTTATATGTACACATTCATAACTTTATTTGTAACAGCCCCAAACTTTAAACTACCCAGAATTCTATCAAGCAGGGAATGAATAAATAAGTTGTTGTCCATCTACACAATGGAATACTACTCAGCAGTAGAAAGGAACACACTACTGATCCATGTTACAACATGGATGAGACTCAGAGTAATTATACTGAGTGGAAGGAGTCAGACAAGAAGAGTACTTATTATAGCACTTCATTTGTCTAAAATTCTAGAAAACAAAAAGTAATTTACAGTGATAAAAGTAGATGGAGGTTGCTTAGAGATGGAGTTGGGGAGTAGAGAAAATTAGATTATACAGAAGGATGAGGAACTTTGGGGGGGTGGGTGACTTTACAGGTATACTCACGTGTCAAAATTCATAAAGTAGTATACTTTAAATGTATGTTGTTTATTGTATGTTAATTAGATCTCCATAAAGTTGTAAAATATGTTTATTTATTGTTTATTTTTAAATATATATTTTAAAAGGTTCTCTTGAAGCTATCTAATTCCTGGAAATTAAAAAACAACAACAACAAAGTATTGTATTTACACTTCCTTTACATTTTATTGGGCTTCCCTGGTGGCTCAGAGGTTAAAGCGTCTGCCTGCAATGCTAAAACAATGGGAAAACACTAAAACACTAGGACAAAACAAACAAGCAGACACAAACCAGACAATTCATTCCATTTTTAAATTAGAAATTAAAAAAAATACAAAGGCAAGAAAATAGTCATTTATTTTATATATCATATCAGCTTATGCCAACATTATGTATACAACTACTACAACATATTAAGATACTAGGCACTGATATTCTATAATTCACCACAGTTTTATCTGTTTATAAGAGACAAACAACACAAATCTTGTTCTATTAAGTTTTCAGCTTTTAATGACATATTTTAGGAAAACTAAGGTGTTATTAAAACTAACCCTTCCACCCTTCTACACTGTAATCTAAGAAAGAATACTCTTTGCTGGCACATTAGTTGCTGGTAGTTGGTTAATTAATCAAAAAAGAGATTAATGCAATGAATAGTAAATAAGTCCTAGTGATCTGATGCACAGTATGGTACGTATAGACAGTATTTTGTTATCATTAAACTTGCCAAGAGACTAGATTTTAATTATTCCAGCCACTTACTTAAAAATGGTAATCATGTGACATGATAGAGGTGCTAGTTATAGCTGCAATGGCAATCATATCACAACATATGAATGTATCAAATTAACATGTCGTACCCCTTAACTTTACAAAATATTATATGTCAAATATATTTCAATTAAAAAGTTGTTGAAGGGGGGAAATAATATCCAAAAATGCATAACGTGTTTCAAAATAAAGTTTGTATGTTGTTCATCAGACCTTCATTGGAGACAAGTTTTTCCTTTGAATTGTCATCTGATTGGAGTTCTGAAGGTTTTTTTGCATAAATCACACTCCCATTTGCATTATCTTCAATTTTATGGTTTCCATTTCATTAATATGTAGATAAAATATAAGAACCTTTGTGCAGAATATTTCTGGATTTTTACAATTAAAGATTGTTAAACAATTGCCTCACCTGCATTTGATAATACTTTTTAAAACAATTTACGTGGGATGTTTCGAGAGAGCAGCATGTCTATTATCTATAGTGAAACAGATCACCACCCCAGGTGGGATGCATGAGTCAAGTGCTCGGGCCTGGTGCACTGGGAGGACCCAGAGGAATCGGGTGGAGAGAGAGGTGGGAGGGGGGATCGGGATGGGAAATACGTGTAACTCCATGGCTGATTCATGTCAATGTATGACAAAACCCACTGCAATGTTGTGAAGTAATTAACCTCCAACTAATAAAAAATAAATAAATAAAGCAATTTATTTCTTAAGCATTTGACTTAGTTTTCATAGAATGAAACTCTTACTTATTTGCACTGGTATTTCTCATTTTATGTAATATTTAATCGAATTACTCAGACGGTAAAGCGTCTGCCTACAATGCGGGAGACCCGGGTTCAATCCCTGGGTCGGGAAGATCCCCTGGAGAAGGAAATGGCAACCCACTCCAGATTTTCTTGCCTGGAAAATCCCATGGACGGAGGAGCCTGGTAGGCTACAGTCCATGGGGTCGCAAAGAGTCAGATACGACTGAGTGACTTCACTTCACTTCACTTCAGTACAACTAGCATAAACAGAATTGGAGATAAATAGCTCCAAGAGATTAAATTTGGTTAGTAGGAGGTGGAAGGGAGACTCAAAAGAGAGGAGACATATGTACACCTATGGTTAATTCATGTTGATGTATGACAGAAATCAAGCCAATATTGTAAAGTAATAATCAATCCATTAAAAATAAATAAATATTTAAAAAACTCAAATGTAGAAGCAGAAGCTCCCAGATTTGCTACCCTTAAGTTTTATGAATCTGAAAAATATGTTTTGGAAACTAATACAACATTATAAATCAACAATACTCCAATAAAAGTTTTTTTAAATATGTTTTACTTTTAAGATATTGCTTAGAAGATTCATTCAAACACTGATTTTATACTCTGTTCTATGTAAAAATGTAAAATTAAAAGAAAAGACCATTATCACAGGAAAAAAACAAAGGATGGCAGTAATTTTAAAGTAAAATTGCACAGACTAAGATAACAAAGCATGATGCTAAAAAGAATGACTTATCCAAACTATAATTATGAAAGAAATAAGTATTATCTTAGTGAAGTATTAAACACATTAGCATGTTAAAATTATCTATATGATCTCAGGGGAAATAGAAATCAATATTGCATACCCTAAATGGCTAATTCTAAATTTAGAAGCAGCTACTTTTCTGTATTGCAAAACAATGTTTATATCACTATTTCAGTTAAGTAATAAAAACAAAAACATGCTGCTGCTTGTTTACATTATTTATCAGTTCTTCCACTTTATCTATTTATACATCCTCCACATCAATTTATGAGTGCATTTGGGTATTTTCTAGTATTCAAGTTATATGGCAGAATTTTAACTTTGACATTTTTTGTGGAATTACATAAAGGAAAAATAATAGATCTTACAACAACAGTTAATTTATCATTTTCACCCTCTGAATTGATTCCCATTGAATATAATGGTGTACTTTAAAGAACAATTTATTTTATTGGGGGATAAAGGTGATCCTGAAGAGTCTCAGCAATGATAAGGCCACAGTGGACTATGGCCTCTACAGTCACTTCTTCACAACTATTACTAGGCAATGAAACACTGAGATGGCTGATGGATGTTTTGAGTTACAAAAATCTTTCCTAGCTTTTCTCATGGCAATCATAATCTATTCTAACAGTAGAATAACCTCTGTCTTTGCTGGCACAAGGAGTCCAAAGAGACCAGATGATACTCATAATTTCAAGTTCAGAGAAATTCTTTTCGCATTGCCTAGTAGAAGTGTTCTCTTGAGAATGATAATCTAATCTGACAAAGCCCAAAATTTCAGAAAGGAGAAGCACAAAATCTGAAAATGTATCACTGGTAACGATGGTGAGAGGGACTAATCTCCCTTCTAACTCTCATTTTCTGGATCTATACATTCCAACCATTAGTGAATTAGCACCATATATAGATCACCGGGGCTTCCCCCGTGGCGCTAGCGGTAAATAACATGTCTGCCAGTGCAGGAGATGCAGGAGACACAGGTTTGATCCCTGAAAGAGGATGGCAACCCACTCCAGAATTCTTGCCTGGGAAATCCCATGGACAGAGGAGCCTGGTGGGCTACAGTCCATGGGGTCGCAAAGAGTCAGACACGACTGAAGTGACTTAGCAGGCATGCATGCAGTTGTTCCCTAGCTAATATATTTCTTTTTCAAATATAACTCCTAAGAGATAAAATAATTCCCCACCACTGACAATAGAAAGATGGATGAAGAAGGAGAAAAGAGCAAAGTTTGGGGCCAAAAAGGACCTTACCAACTCTGGTAACCCAGAATTTAACCCAGTCCAGGCTCCTAATAAATGGTAGAACTGGGGAGGGTTACATATTCATTAAAAGTAGTTTTCTTCACAAACACATAGGTCACTGATTCAAAACTTCCCCCACATTTTTGGGAGAGTGCTCTCACCTTCTCAGAACACTGTCCTTGAATTGGAGAGTTATACCTGAGCCTGTTAAAGCTCATTTAACCATCTAATAAGCTAGATTGTTGTCGTTCATTGTTCAGTCACTAAGTCGTATCCGACTCTTTGCAACTCCATGGACTGCAGCCCGCTAGGCTCCTCTGTTCATGAGGTTTGCCAAGCAAGAATACAGGAGAGGGTTGCTATTTCCTGCTCCAGGGGATCTTCTCAGACCAGGGATAAAACCTGGTGGATTCTTTACCTGTCAATGCATTCTCCTGCATTGACAGGTGGATTTTTTACCACTGAGCCATGAGGGAAGCCAATAAACTAGATACTTGGAGGTAAAGAGGTATGAGACAAAACGAACGTGTCTCGTGCTCATGTACCCATGGACACACCAGTTTTGCCATAAAATAGGTCCCCTCGTTAGAGATAATGTTGTGCTAATGGCTGTGAGGCTAAACCAGTCGTTCTGTAAGCCTCTGAAACCGTCCTCCCACAGCTCAGCCAAGACTGAATCAGAAGTAACATCTAATTCAGAGAAAATGCAGTGACTTGTGTCTCCATCAATATTTAAAACACTTCAGGATATGTCTAAAGAATTCATTACATCTCTGTGTCATTTACCTATTTAGTCTTTACAAAACCTTTCAAATAAAAAACATTTGGGACCCACCTTGACAATCATTATCATTAAATGACTGCGACTGCAGGTCCCAGCACTGAGCTTTCCACCTGCGCTTCATCTCAGCCTCTCGCAACTCAGAGTCTCAGGAATTGCAAAGGGGTCTTACTGCTGTGAGTTCCCAAGTCCCATCCTAAGGGCCTGTTTTCTAGGTCTACTCTTGGTGCCAATTGTCTTGGTTTGGTATCTTAGATCAGGTTTCCTAGGAAACATACTCTGGGGTGGATATTTATATGCAGGAGGTATACCAAGGAGTGTTCTCTACAGCAACACCTGTAAGGGAGTGATAAAAGCAAGAAGGAGCAGAGGGAGAAGCTAAACTGTGATGCAGTTACAACAGAGGCTCTGGGTGGGTTCCATGGAAATTTGGAGCTGAGCTGGTCTTTCTGTTAGAGATGCCTCAAAATGAGGCAAGGTTACTTTACCTCCGGACTTCTCTGGTGGCTCAGACAGTAAAGCATCTGTCTACAATGTGGGAGACCCAGGTTCGATCCCTGGGTTAGGAAGATCCCCTGGAGAAGGAAATGGCAACCCACTCCAGTACTCTTGCCTGGAAAATCCCATGGACGGAGGAGCCTGGTAGACCATGCAGTCCATGGGGTCGCAAAGAGTCGGACACGACTGAGTGACTTCACTTTACTTTACTTTACCTCCAGCTCTACCAGGCATTGGGCTGGGCTGTGGAGAGGAGCTGCCAGCCCTGGGGAGGCAGCTCCTTTTGGCCAGTTGTCATTGACGTTCAGTTTCTCAGTCGTGTCTGACTCTTTGCGACCCCATAGACGGCAGCACACCAGGCTTCCCTGTCCTTCACCATCTCCCACAGCTTGCTCCAACTCATGTCGGTGATGACATCCAACCATCTCATCCTCTGTCATCCCCTTATCCTGCCTTCAATATTTTCCAGCATCAGGGTCTTTTCTAAGGAGCTGCTCTTCACATCAGGTGGCCAAAGTATTGGAGCTTCAACTTCAGCATCAGTCCTTCCAATGAATATTCAGGGTTGATTTCCTTTAGGCCAGGGCCACACCCCAAAGTTCCTCAGCTGTGAACTGTCACCAAAGGCAGGGTCCAGGTGGTACACCCTGAGTTTACTACTTTTTAAGAGAAAGCAGAGTTAAGACAAATGCTTGCTGTAGATACTCTATTTGGGAAGTGATCTCAGGGAGCAAGAGTGAGGCACAGGAGAGTGGTAAAGAAGGAAGAAAAGCAAAGATGTGCAATACAGCTGGTTGCTACTTTAAAAGAATGCTGCTCATGCGAGTGATCTCAGGAGCCTTAGGAAGTGCAGCCCAGAAGTTTCCACCTGGAGCAAAAAGAGAGAAACACTTCTCAGTGGGCTCCCCATAGTCAACGGTGGTGCCATGGGTATTAAACTTCACTATGTTTCTAGGTTTCCCACGTGTGAGCACTGAGAGTGTCAAGAGAAGGTGCTGTTGGGTTGTATTTGCATGAAGCTTGTAGAAGCCAGGATGGAACCAGCTACGTGGGAGCAGAGTACAATCAGAGTATCTACCACTTCTGAAAATATCTGGCAGAATTTAAAATGTAAACACTGTGATCCATGAATATCACTTACAGGAGTTTATGCTAGAGAAATTTGTGTTTAGAGTTGCAAATATTGTGTGAGTTTGATGGGCTTCGGGGCTCGCTGCCTGGTTTGGAGGTCAGGCTCTGCCACTGTAGATGAGGCACCTATAAGTGATGTCTTGTCTCACATAGGGTTATTACTGACCAGGGTTCTTGACCTTCCCCAAACAATAGAAATTGACTAGAGGCCAGACTACAAATTCAGGCAAGGCTTTATTGGCCCATGCGGCAGCAGTGGGGAACAGGAACAAATGACAGGTTTCTTTGCTTCTTGGGGAGGGAAAGGGGACGGCAAGCTTGTTCCAGTTTCTTACACGGGGTGAGGGTAGGGGTGTGTCCAGGAGTCAGGTCAGAGAGGTGGCTTAGGTGTTTTGTCCACCGGTTAAGTGGTATTGAGTGCAGGAGTCATGCTCCGTATTCTGTTTATGCTTCTGACACCCTGTTTTTATTCCAAGCTCTTCAAAAATGGCAGTTGGGTTTTTTGGTCTCTTTGTAACTTATGGGTCCAAAATTGGCGCCCACTGTGCATGGACGCAGTTATTTTCAGTCCCACCTGGTTTCTTTGCATTTTGTTCCTGGAGGAGGGGTGTGTCCAGGTGCAAGCTTTGCAGCACTGCTGCGAGGGGTCCCAGGTCCCAGGCCTGGGTCATAAGAGTGTGAAAGGTGTTAAAATATGCAGTGGGTTTTAAAGAGCGCCTTGCATGTGGTAAGGTCTCAGTGCATGTCAGTTATGATTACTCTTACAAGGATATTTATTATGACTACTATTTGTAGTGGTAAAGATAAGAACCTAAATATCTATTAGTTAAATACTAAAGAAAGAGATTATAGTATGACCACACATAGGAAAGCATCACATGCAACCTACATTGTTAAGTGCAGAAAACAAAGTGGTGAAAAGCGTGCCTCCCGTGCTCCCCTTGGTGTAAAATACGTGTGTAAGTGCATACGCAATACAGATTTATTAGTGTTTGTGGCTAGCTGGTTCTCTTCTGCCTCCTGATCACACAGAAGATTGTTCGTTCCAGTTAAGCGGACCATGTGATTAGCTCTGGTCAGTGTGAGACCGAAGAGGGGAGACAAGTCCCTGCGTAACCTCTCAGGCCTCTCTTGCCTGGAAGCTGCAAGCTGAGATGGCAGCGACACGAGGCGACACAGTGCAAACATGTAGATTGATGCAGAAACGAAACACTGTGCTGGGTCCGGCCGTTGAGATTTTGGGTTAAATTTGTTACCACAGCACAACCTCGTCTGTCTTGACTAGTAGAATATGATTCCATGAAGGAGATGAAAAAATTGAAAACACTAGCTGCTCCTGGGGAGGAAAACCTGGGGGGAACCAAAGGTCAGGGGTTTGAAGGAGACTTATTTTGCCCTCCATACCCTTTCATATAACTTGAAATTTTAAATTACAAGTATATAACATTTAAACATCAATGTAGTTTGGGTCTGACAGAAATTCTCAGCCTTCTCTAAAACTTAGGAGAAACTGCAGCCCTCACCCCCTGAAAAACAGAACAGAAACTAAAGGAAAAAACCTCCCACCCTCACCTCCCTGAAGAGACAAAAAGAACAGAAATCATTTAGCCTGATTACACTGTTTTCTCCAAGAATGTTCAGCAGCTTCAATAAAGATGCAGGAAAAGAACCTTTTGGGTAAGGAAGGCAGTAAATGTAGGAGGGAGTGTGATGTGTGGTAGTAGATGGGGAGAAAGGTGTGGGGTCGTTTCACTGGAGGTCTCCAAGGAGCAAAGAGTTTATGTAGTGGTGAGAGAGGAAAGAATGAGAGGGGATAATTTCTGGTAGTCAGGAGTTAGACACTTGAAGATTTGCTAGTTAAGACAGAGTCTGGGAACTGGCAGCTGAGATAGGGTAAAGTCAAAATGTAGCATGATTTTGATATTTTAATAAGATACTATAAAAATTGGTCTTCTTTCATAGCTCATGATGCTGATAATATTCTGACTGATTTCAAAATACACAGCATATTTCATAACATAGAGGGTGATGAGGAAAGAAGCCTTTGTCATTTTTCCCTCAGTAGTGTTTGCAGAGACATTTCTGATTTTTCTATACATTTTACCTGCAAAGGATGGCATGACATATTGCAGATCAATAGGGACCAAGCCAGATATTTGCAGGACAGTTATGACAAAAGAGGATGGCAGTTTCAGAATAAGATGAATAGTGGGGAGGATAAAAGATAATCTTGACAGATAACTCAGTTAAGAGGGAAATTACAAAGTGTTTAAAGATTCCCAACTTGGGGGATTTCCCTGGCAGTCCAGTGATTAAGACTCCGCCCTTCCATTGCAGGGGGAAATTCATACCAATAGGTCATTTTATGGGATTACATCTAAAATAATAAATAATATTTATATACATGATTCTCTTGAGTCATAGAAAAATTTTCTTGGTGACTAGAGAGCTATAGCATTTTGTAAAATAGATAAAGGATTTTTGTTCACATGAAATAATAGAACTTTTCTCAATAATACTATAGTAAATATTGTGGGAGGAGATTAATAAATCAGAGTAGTTATTTAGGAACTATGGCATGACTAAACCACCAGATGGGTGCTGTTTGAAGACCTCTGTTGTCCCTGAACCTAAGGTACTTCTGGTTCATTTGGAGAGATATGTTATAACGGAATATTGTTCACAAGAATGATGGAAGTAAAATGAAATAGTAATCATGGATAAATCGCAAGGTAAAAAGTAAAAGTGGTGTAGAAACTCGGAGAACCATGAGCTCAGTGTATTTGAAATATATAGTGAAGGCTCAATGGGGGTTATTGTCAAGTGGATTTGGAATTAAGAGACCTGGGTTAGAATCTGGTTCTATCATTTGCTAGCTTGTGACCTTGGGCATGCTTACTTAACTTGCCTCTGCTTCTTAAGTTGTAAAGTAAGAGTGACATTATTTACCTCGCCATATTGTGAACAGTGTGCTGTGTTATGATCAGTGCCTAGTTGCCCTCACATCTATTTCTTGCCATTTCTGTATCACAGTTGTGTGGGGGTGGCAAGTGGTTGGATTTTCCTGGGTACTATGGATTGAATTGTGTCCTGTCAAATTCATATATTGAATCTCCTCAACTCCTCAATATGGCTACATCTGGAGATAGAGTCTTTAGGAGGTGGTTAAGGTAAAATAGGGTTTTCTAGGTGGCTCAAGGGTAAAGAATCCGCCTGCCAATGCAGGACACACCATAGATGTGGGTTCATCCCTGGGTGGGGAAGATCCCCTGGAGGAGGGCGTGGCAACCCACTTCAGTATTCTTGCCTGGAGAATCCCCATGGACAGAGGAGCCTGGCGGGCTACAGTTCATATGGTCACAAAGAGCTGGACACGACTGAGAGGCTTAGCACACAGCACACACAAGGTTAAATGAGGTCAGAAGAGTGGGGCCCTAATCCGAGAGGACTGCGGCCTTATGAGAAGGGGAGAGAATGATCTCTGCCTCCTGCTTCCAATGGCTGTGTGAGAACTCAGCAAGAAGCCTGCCTTCTACAAGCCCGGGAGAGAATCCTCACCAGAAAGTGACCACGCTGGCACCTTGAGTTGGGACTTCCCAGCCTTAAGAACTGTGAGAAAAACACTTCTGTTCTTTAAGTCAGCCAGTCTATGGTATTAATATTTTGTTACGGCTGCTGGAGCTGATTAAGGTACCAGGTTCCCATGTCAGGAGCATCAGGCCAATGGCAGGTACAGGAGGAGACTGAAAAGTGGGATGAAGGGAAAGGCTAGAGTGTTTCTCTTCTTCTCTCTGCCTCAGTAGCATCTCCAGCCTCCTTCATGACCTCAGCTCCCTGCATTTAGGCAGACTGCTACTGCGACTTCTGCTGGGAAAGTATGGCCCTGGGTTCCGGTAATGCCACCTCCTTCTCCTTTTGCTGGCAGCTCTCTGCTGTTACTCATCTCTGAGTTGCCTTAACAGTCTCCTATTTCCCTTTCACCTCTTGCATCACCTGTGTCTTCAATTTTGTGTATTAAGGTCCCTCTGTCATTAATATGTAACTATGTCTTGTATTCTCTGGTCGAATTTTGACTAAGACAAAGAGTAAATTTTAAAATGCAATCTTGTGAAGCTATATGCAATGTGCCATACTAGTAATAAGTATATACACACAGAGATGTCATACTATACATATCTGCTTTTACCTGTCCTTACAGCTCTGTGACCATGTTTGTGGTGTCTTTTTAATCTAACTCATAATTCCAGAGAACCCAAAGAGGGCCCATCACAGGGCACAAAGCTAATCTAATTATAGTCCCTTTCTCAGAAACTGGAACTAAGAAATACAGAGGGACATTCTAGCTGGTGGTAGTCACTGGAGCTGAGAAGCCAAGTTATGAAGTCATGTCTGATGACCATGTTCTGATAAGCAGAAGAAGCTAGTTAGCAGAGAGAGAGAGGACCAATGGGTAAGTCACATGGCTTCTGGGAAGTAGAGAGTGTAGCCTTGGTTCCAGATAACTTTCCATTCCCCAGTTCCAGCCTGAAACAGGCATGGTATAGTCCTACAACTACATTTTATGAGATTCTTTTATGTGCTTTCCATAGGTGTATCTGCATTAGGGTTAGCTTACTTGGATATCTGTGTTTTTGAATCCTAATTAGGACTTCCTGTACACACACACACACACCCCTTCAGATTTTGAGCTGATCTTAAAAGTATTTAGCTTGGGATGGGGCAGAGAGACAGTTTTATATAATTCTGTTTAGGATGAACAACATGAGGAAAAGTTTGGGGATAAGAGAGATTAGACTCTAGAATAGCTTGTTGACTGCTCTGCTTGCTCTTAACTGACAGAATTTAATCAAGATATCTTAAAGGTTTGGGTGAAATTGTTTTAAAACTAACAATGGTTGGAATTTTATCATCTTTATTCTATATAGTTAGCTGATAAGGTTGCTGTTCCCTGATGCTTGCTTTAAAATAACGTAGATTTATTACTGAAAGTATCAGTAATCATTACATTAAAATGCATTAAAAACTAAATTTATAAGCAGCATGCTTCCTCCATGCCCTGAAGGTCATGCCACTAGGCTTTTGCAAAATCAGATCAGGAAGAGAATGCAGTAAAAAGGGGCTTTCTCTGGAAACTATCCTATTTGTAATTTTATGAAGATAAATTTTTGAAACTCACTCACACCACTTAACGGATCTTAATGACCAGACACAACACAGGTTTTGTGTTGGTTTGTCCTGCTGTCAGATATTTTGCAGTCATTCATTCCCTGACCAAAGCATCTTGATACTGAGATGAATATCATGCCTGTGTTGATCAACATTTACATTCTAAAACAGATTAAAATGTTTTTTGGTTTCAATGTGAAATACCCAAAACAAGAGGGAACTTGGATGGAAATGTGAAATGGGCTGCCAGAGAAAAGTCCCAGTTACAAAGTTTTAAAAGACATTGGTCAACTTCACCAATATCTGGAATTGTTTCTTTTCAAAAAAAGAATATTTTCTAGATACAATATTTGTGGGTACTATAGTAGGTTTTAGCTGATTACACAAATCCATTTGTTGTCAAAGGGCAACATTTATCTTAACGAACTTTTTGATCACAGTCATGTATTTTTTATTATCTTTAACTATATAATTGAGCCGTCATTAAAGACCACATAGCCCATGTGATAAAACACAAGAGTTTCTCCCCACTCCAAGTATTGGGTGATATTAATGCTACCAATAATTATTTATATGTTACATGCATTTGACTGCTGCTGTAAAATGGTCAAATGTTCAAAGTTAAGATAGAGAGTGTTATCTTTTATGTTATCAGAAACAATCAGTAGGATGAGAAAAGGTTGGATTGAAAGTTTGGGGTTAGCAGATGCAAACTGATAAATATAGAATGGATAAACAGCAAAGTCCTACTGTTTTGCACAGGGAATTGTATTCAATATCCTATGATAAACCATAATGGAAAAGCATATGAAAAAAATTTATACATTTGTATAACTGAGTCACTTTGCTGCACAGCAGAATTTAACACATTGTAATTCAACTATACTTCAATTTAAAAATAAATTAAAGGAGTTTCCCTGGTGGCTCAGAGGTAAAGAATCTGCCTTCCAATCCAGGAGATGCAGGTTCGATCCCTGATCAGGGAAGATCCCACATGCCACGGAGCAATTAAGCCCATGTGCCACAACTATTGAGCCTGTGCGCCAGAGCCCAGGAGCTGCAACTACTGAAGCCTGCCTGCCCACAAGCCTGTGCTCTGCCAACAGAAGACGAATCATATAATAATGTGTGTTCAGTCCTGTCCAACTCCTTGTGACCTCAGGGAGACTATAGCCCATGAGTCCCCTCTGTTCGTGGGATTTTCCAGGCAAGAATACTGGAGTGGGTTGCCATTTCCTTCTCCAGGGGATCTTCCAGACCCATAGATTGAACCCCAGCCTCCTGCACTGGCAGGTGGATTCTTTACTGTAGTGTCTTCTGGGAAGCCTGCAACAAAAGAAGCCACCTCAATAAGAAGCCCTCATGTTCTTAGAGAAAAGCTCAAACAGCAACAGAGACCCAACACAGCCAAAAATGAATAAAGCTATTTAAAAAAATTAAAAAAAAGAAACAACCAGAAGTCATTATTAGAGACAAGACTGATCCTAGTTTTCTAAACCTGTTTCTTTGTCTCTTTTACAGAACCATACTTCTGTAAAATGGTCACAGGGCATAAATTTTCTGAAACCTAATTCTGATGAATTAATTTATTAATAGTTGACCTTTCTATTGGGCTTCAATAATATAATGTAAAATTAGTACCAGAAAATATTTCTTTAAATGACAGGTGTCTTGCCCATTTTATAATTGTTTTTAAAATAAGACAAAATTATTTGTTGTCAAGATCTGTCTTTTAAGTTCTGTCACTTTTCTTTTTTTTTTTTTTAAAGTTTCACTTACCCTTCTGATACCTATTTTGACATCACCATGAGATGAACCTACTCCATAAGCCCGGTGTTCCCAGGAGGTGGATGGGAGACACGTGGAGCAGAGCTGCCTCAGACAAGCTGCCCTAACAAGCTCAGCCTAGCTCAGCCAACCGAAAGCTCATGGGCTAAATACGTACCTATTGATGTAAGGCTAATGAAGATTTGTGGTTGTTTCATCATTGTTGTAGCCATAGTTAACTGGTAGAACACTAATGGTAGTTTATTACTGAACTCAGTAGTTCCAATAATAAACTTTTGGTTCCCTGTTTTGTGATTGTGACAAATTTAATAGCTTCCTTAGTGGGTTGGTTTATGGTGCTCTAGGAATCAGTCTGGAAGCCCAGTCTAGAGTTTGCTGCTCCAGTACTTCAATTCCCTTTCTGCTTGAAGTAACTGTACAACCCCACATCCATTAGGGTGGCTACTACAGAAACACAAAACAGAAATTACAAGGATGTGGAGATATTGAAACATTTTCACATTCTTGTTGGGAATGTAAAATGGTACAACTTCTATGGAAAATAATATGGCAAGTCCTCAAAAACTAAAAATAGAATTATCACGTGATACAGCAATTCCACTTCTGGGTACATACCCCCCAAAATTGAAAGCAATGACTTGAACAGAGATTTGTACACCCGTATTTATAGCATTATTCACAAAAGGCAAGGGGTGGAACCAATCCAAGCGGTCATCAACAAACAGGTGGATAAACAAATTGTGGTATATACAAGCACTAGAATATTTAAAATACTTAATAGAGTACTTAAAAAGGAAGGAAATTCTGGCACAGGCTACAACATGGATGCCCTAAGGCTATAACATTCAGTGAAATAAGCCAGTCACCCAAGGACGAATATTATTATGATTCAGCTTATCTGTGGAACTTAGGGTAATCACACTTAAAGAGATAGAAAATAGAATGGTGATTTCCAGGTACTGGAGAGAGGGAGTTCCCGGTATTATTGCTTAATAATACAGAGTTTCAGTTTTGCAAAATGAAAAGAGTTCTGGAGATGGATGGTGATAGTGTTTATCTGACAGTATAAATGGACTTAATGCCACTGAACTGTACATATAAAGAGGGTTAAAGACATAGAAAACAAACTTATGGTTACCAAAGGGAAAAGGAGGGAGGGATAAATTAGGAGCTTGGAACTAATAGATATACACTACTTTATATAAAATAAACAAACAACATTTATAGCACAAGAGCTATATCCAAAATCTTGTAATAACCTATAATGGAAGAGAATCAGAAAAAGAATATATATATATATATATATATATATATATATATATATCACTTTGCTATACACCAGAAAGTAACACAATATTGTAAATCAACTGCACTTAAAAAAAAATAGTGCTGGGCATACACACTGAGGAAACCAGAATTCAAAGAGACACGTGCACCCCAATGTTCATGCAGCACTGTTTATAATAGCCAGGACATGGAAGCAACCTAGATGCCCATCAGCAGACGAATGGATAAGGAAGCTGTGGTACATATACACCATGGAATATTACTCAACCATTAAAAAGAATTCATTTGGATCAGTTCTAATGAGATGGATGAACCTGGAGCCTATTATACAGAGTGAAGTAAGCCAGAAAGAAAAACACCAATACAGTATACTAACGCATACATATGGAATTTAGAAAGATGGTAACGGTAACCCTGTACGCGAGACAGCAAAAGAGATACAGATGTATAGAACAGTCTTTTGGTCTCTGTGGGAGAGGGCGAGGGTGGGATGATTTGGGAGAATGGCATTGAAACATGTATATTATATGTGAAATGAATTGCCAGTCCAGGTTCGAAGCATGAGACCGGGTGCTCGGGGCTGGTGCACTGGGATGACCCAGAGGGATGGGATGGGGAGGGAGGTGGGAGGGGGTTCAGGATGGAGAACACATGTACATCCATGGCGTATTCATGTCAGTGTATGGCAAAACCACTACAATATTGTAAAGATATTAGCCTCCAATTAAAATAAATAAATGTATATTATTTAAAAAAAAAAGATGGTAAATTTTATATGTCTCTTACAACCATGAAAAATAATTTTAAAATGAAAAAAATAACTAGAGAGATATAGTTGTCTATACTAAAACCTGAATGAGTCACATCAGGTAAGAGCAGAGAAGGACCATACCAATCTTTGAGGATGATTCCCAAACTGGGCCTCTGTATCTGAAGTCATGCATGACATTCTGCATGTTCCCACCTGGTAGAGGGAGCCTAATTAAGGTTAAGGGAGAGACCCCCGTTTTTTTTTTTTAATCATGAAAGGGTATTTCTTCCTAATCTCAGTGAAGAATGGAAAGTAGAGAATTCAGTCTTAAGGTGTCTCATATCTGCGATTGTTTTCTTTTGTACGAGTCTCTTCAGTGGCCTGTGTACACTGGTTACTCCAAGTGTACTCATTAGGATGAGCAACTAATGAGCAGCTCATTAGGATGACTGTCCGCTCGGATGAGGGTATCACAAACACCACATAAGCAGACCCAGAAACTCATGGAGCCTTCCTGGTGGGGCTAGGTGTTCCCTTGTGAGGCCACCCATACCTGCCTCGGCTATTCTAAGAGCCAGACCATCTCTCCAACTTTCCTGCAGATCCCTGGGACCTGGGATTTGAATTTCAGAGATGCACTAAGACGCCTGAAAATGGACCATGATTCAGTCCCAGTAATTCCCAGCAGAAAAAGTCAGGAAGTCCTAGTGTGATAAACTGAGATGGGTGTGGGGTAGGTTGTGGGAGCAAAGAACAAATTGGGGAAAAGCAAAGCGAAAGGGTAGAAGACAGTTGCTTTTTAAAAGAGGGAACCTGGGACCTAGCTTTCACTTTTACTGAGTCCTGGTTGCACAATGTGCGATGAATCAGCTTGGGTTAAAGGCACAGGTGGAGATAAAATGTAAATTACCTTGTTTTTCATACAAGAAAATTATTTTATTAAAACTGGTAAAAATTCTTGCCTTGAACCTTAACTCTTTTTACCTTCTATGTTAAAACTATTAAGAGGAAAAAGTCACTGCAGGTGAAGTTTGGCTTGAGGAGTTACGCTGGGCTCTGCCTCCCTATCAAACTTTGTTCTTCCTGGTTCCTATCTTGTTGATTCCATACCCACATTATTGCTGTAGAACCAAGAGGATTGACCACTCTGGCCCAAATCTTGAGGAACTCAATCTAATTGAGGACAATTATATAAACAGATTCAAATAGCAAGTGCTAAAACAGAGACAGAATGTAAGTGCTAAGACAACAGAGGATGAAGCAGCAAATTCTACCTGGGGCCACTAAAGGTGTATGAACACAAAAGCTCTGAAAGATGAAGAGGAGATATCCAAACCGAGAGGTGAGGACATTTCAGGCAGAAGGATCACAGGTCTTGAGACCTTCATTTTTAGAACGTTAACATTGTAGGGCTGATTGTGAACTTGAAGACTCCCCATGTGTTCCCTGACTGCTATTGGGGAATGAGAGTCCATTTGGAAAGTTAGAATTTGGAGAAGTTTTTTGAAAAGTAAACTCTCCTTGGAGAAACTGTCTCTGATATGTAGTTTCTAAAAAGGTAGGGATTTGCTTCTTATGAATTGAGAATTTCAATGGATGAGCTATATAATTTGAAAGTAATAGCCACAGGAAACATTAGTAAGGGTCAAAGCAGAAGTCTAAAGTCAACTTGGCGTGTATATTGCTTTTTGATTAAAGGAACAGAATAGCTAGAGTTCAAATTTCAAAAGCAATTATCAAACAAGTTTGGGCAAGGTGTGAATTCAAGCCCACATTTTTCATTTAAAAATCCACCTTTTTTTTTTTTTAATGAAGTCTTTTATCTTTTAAAATGCCATTATAAAATGAAGATTTTGGAGAGTTTTGAGTAAGGAGTGAGGATGTTACTTTTATTGCAGGGTTAAACAAATATTGAAGACTCTTCATTTTCTTTTTTTGATAGAAGTTTTTAAAATTTAAGTATGCTTTTCATTGCAGTTACGGAGTTAATTTGAAAGTCACTTTCACTTGAATATTTGTATTTGTAAGACAGTCATTATTTGTAGGAGATGAGATACTGTGAAGAAAAATAGTAATAATGAATATGTAACCCTCCCCAGTTCTACCATTTATTAGGAGTCTGGATTGGGTTAAATTCTGGGTTACCAGAGATGGTAAGGTCCTTTTTTGGCCCCAAACTCTGCTCTTTTCTCCTTCTTCACCCATCTTTCTATTGCCAGTGGTGGGAAATTATTTTATCTCTTGGGAGTTATATTTGAAAAAGTAATATATTATTAGTTAGGGAACAGACTGTTGCTGCTAAGTCGCTTCAGTCGTGTTCGACTCTGTGCGACCCCATAGACAGCAGCCCACCAGGTTTCCCCGTCCCTGGGATTCTCCAGACAAGAGTACTGGAGTGGGTTGCCATTTCCTTCTCCAATGCATGAAAGTGAAAAGTGAAAGTGGAGTCACTCAGTCGTGTCTGACTCAGCGACCCCATGGACTGCAGCCTACCAGGCTCCTCCGTCCATGGGATTTTCCAGGGAAGAGTACTGGAGTGGGGTGCCATTGCCTTCGCTGTAGGGAACAGGCTAGGTGGCTGTAAAAAGGAGACCCCAAAATATAATAGCTTAAGCAAGATATTCTATGTCATTCTTCCAGGGAAACCTGGAGAGGCATTCTAGTGACAATATGACTGTTCCATGGTGCCAGGAATCTTATCTTGTTACTCAGACATCATCAGCACTCAGGTTCTATCCATTGTTTGGAAATGTTTCAGCTACAACCAATGATCAATTCGCTGTGAAACTAACGAAGATTTAGCTTCAAGATTCTTCACTTCCATGTGTTTTGCCCACATGTTATGTAATGTAGGGGTTGCAGGCTTTTCTGGGATATGACTATAAGGACATTTTTGTGCAGAGACACCTTTGGGCCTTTGGTGAAGTCTAAGGAGCCCTTCTCTGAGTGTTTTTAAAAATTTAACGTAAAATACACAGGATTACAAAAAAGAAACTATTAAAGTTCAATTGTCAAAATATACTGTTATATAGAAATATATACTTTTTATTAATGCTTTTAATAGTAAGACCTAGTGATGGAACTAATGACTACAGTAGTTTGGAAGTAGTGATGGACATTAATGATATTTCACATATTTGCATTAATTGAAATGTCATATGAACACATGTCACTAATTTCTACTAGTGACAAAGAAGACTCTTGAGAGTCCCTTGGACTGCAAGAAGATCAAACCAGTCAATCCTAAAGGAAATCAACTCTGAATATTCATCAGAAGGACTGACACTGAAGCTGAAACTCCAATACTTCGATGCTCCAGTACTCCAATATATCTGATGCGAGGAGCTGACTCAGTAGAAAAGACCCTGATGCAGGAAAATATTGAAGACAGGAGGAGAAGGGGATGACAGAGGATGAGATGGTTGGATGGCATCATCAATTCAATGGACGTGAGTTCGAGGAAACTCCAGGAGATAGTGAAGGGCAGGGAAATCTGTTGTGCTGCTGTTTACGGAGTTGCAAAGGGTTGGATACGACTGAGCGATTGAACAACTACAAGTGACAAAGTTACAGGCAAAGTAAATATAACTATGCTTTACTGTCTACATTTATAGTAGAGGGAAAAATAATAAAAATTATACTCCTTGCAGTAGTAGATCTAAGTGGCACATTTTCATGAATTCTACACTGGTTTCTAAACAAGAGAGAACCGTTATCCTTGTATTTGATTATGTTTATTTTTCATCTCTGTTTCTCTCTGTGTTAATTTCTTCTCATTTTCTTTTGTGATGATCTCAGGATTTTCTTCTATGTCAGTAAATCAGATGTGTTATTTTTTAAGATTATTTTGTTTCATATATATTTGTTTTCTAATGATTTCATTTTAGTCCTCAATTTTTCCTTACATCCACAAGCCCTCTTTTTTTTTTTTTTTTTTTAACTCATTTTGGTCTCTTAATTTGCCTTTTGCTTTCAGTTTATATTCTTATTCATGTTTTTCATACAGGTGAAGTAAAGTTCAAGAAACTTCCTCTGTTTCTTGAATTAGTCTTCTAGTTTGAGGCTTTTGTCTGTTTCTTCAATGTTTCCTTCCTCCTCCTCTCTCTTTTGATTTTCATTCTTTCCTTCTTGCTTTTAAAAGTTTTTCGGATTAGCTTTCATGGTTGTTATACTTTTCTTTTCCATGGTTGGCTCTGTCCAGGAGTACATTCTATTTGCTCCCTTATAATGCAAGTGATTTCTTGACTCTCTTTCTGCTCTGACACCACGTTTTCCCTCTAAATTGTAAGGTGGGACTGGGGGCTTTGTTTTCCATTTACTCTTCTTTAGCTTGAGGAAATGTAGCCTGTAGTGTGACTGTGTATGTGTGTGTGAGAGGGGATGGTTTCTTTGTTATCTCTCTCCATCTCAATGGGTGTGTGTACCATTCCAAAAGGAGCATACTATACATAGCACTGAAGCCTTCACTATTAACTGGTTGAAGAAAACCAGCTGTGCTATTCATTTTCCTTGATTTATCCTCTTCTTTTCTAGTTTTCATTGCTCCTTACCGAAAAGAAGGATTTAAAAGGAAGAAGAGAAAGACAGGGTTGTTTACTTGGTTTACTTTCCTCCGAACTAGAGATTAGTGAGAATTCTCAGAATTCATGACAATATCTGGATGGTGGAGGTGGTGTTAGGAGCTGAAAGAATTTCTCTTCTGCTCAGTCCCTGAATCTCCTGTTTCTTTCTTTGGATGCATGTTTTTGAGGTTTGTAGCATTAGTTTAAACATCTTTCCTTGTTTGGTGGTTGCTAGTGAGTTTTTTGATCATTCTGTTAGGTTGGATAGAAGTTCTTTGAAGAAGTTTCAGTCTCCCATCATATCCAAGGAGTGTGAACCTCACTCTTGTGAATAATAAAATAGATCTAAGTATATCTAAGTCAAAGAGTTGCTGTGATGGTAAGATTGATTGATATTTGTGAAGTGCCAAGCACAGTATTTAATGTGAAGAAGGTAGGTAGTAGTAGACAAAATGCATTTAAGTAAAATAAATTATTTGTCAAATATGCCCTGAAATCTGGGAAAAAATAAAGCGAATAACTATAGTAGCATCTTTATATATATTATAAAATATGAAACATATATATTATAAATCTCCCCCTCAAGATATGTCCATATTTCTAATACTTAAGAATACTACTTTTGGGAGTTCCCCGGTGGTCCAGTGGAAGTGCTCCCAGTGAAGGGAACCAGGTTCGATCCCTGGTCAGGGAATTAGATTTCACATGCTGCAACTAAAGATCCCACATGCTTCAGTGAAGATCAAAGCCGCAACTAAGACCTAATACAGGCAAATAAATAAATAAATATTGTTTTTAAAAAAGAATATTACTTTTTAATACTACTTTAAAAGTACTTTTTTTTACTAGCAAAGAACACACGATCAATTCAAACATCCAAAGTAAGTGTTATGCTTAGGCCATAAGATTAATCTCTAATTTAATTCCTAAATTATGACCTTTTTAAGTGAGTTGGGAGAATTAAGAGAAATCAGTTATCTAGGAAACATGTCAATATATTTGCAACTAGTTCTTGATTATCTCCATGGGGACTTTCTGCATGTTCGATTTTCAGTGCCTTCCAGATGAGGTCTAGAAAGCAAGAAAAGCTAATGCTTTGATAATATGCAAATTAATGGTTTTATTTTTTTTTCTTGTATAGTGAAGTCTAAGCCAGATGGTGATTCCCAAGCAAACCCTCATACTTAGGAGAGTCTATAAACAGACAAATTCTTTATACCAATCTCACTTTCGAAATCTGTGCCATCTCTTCCATGTACCTTTTGAAAGAATGACACATTTGCCTTTATTATATGGAGACTTAAAGGAGATAGGGAAAGTCTTGTAGAACTACTTGGCAAAGGAATCAAATACATGTATTTGATGAAAATAAAAAATAAAAATTTAAAGAGCTACAGAGAGGATAATTTAAACTTTTCCCTCCATGTTTTCTTTCTCCCTTGTTTTTCCCTTGTATGATTGTAAATTCCTTAGAGGGAGGAATTCAATCTTACCCATCTTTTTATTCTTCTTTCTGCTTTTTGTTCTTCTTTCTGCTCCCATCACTGGGCACAGTAAGTGGCATTTTTTTTTTTAAGAAGTCAACATATGTGTATTTAATATGCAAGAATAAATATTTACAGGCATCTTCTGTTGAGCTTGTCAGATCCAGAAACAAATTTTTCATTTTTCTGAGGAACTGCACAAGTAATCAGAGGACTGTACTACTAGCCATTGTCTAATACTACCTGAGGAACTGCTGACATAACTATTCTTGGAGACTAGACTATTTCCAAGCTTCCTTCTAGTTAGGGTTAAGTGTATCATTTTGCCATATCTTACTGGGAAGACTAGATTCTAAAAGTCACTTGGAGAGGACATTGTGGAAGCAGTCACCATATCTTCCCCAGGATGATAGTATGATTATTAGAGATTCCTTAGATTTCATAGCTATGCCCTGATGATAGCCTTTTGTCAAAAAGTAAATGACTCCTTTTTATTATTTGTGTGTGTGTGTGGGTGTGTATTAAATAATACACTTGACCAATGACATTATAGTTAAACAGTCAAGAAAAAGTTATGACTCAAACTTCCTTGGGCGTTCCCTTTCTTGGTTGGTGGCTGGCTTATATAAGTCAAGACTATTGCATTCTCCAAAATTAACAGGCGTGTGCCTACATTTTGTGTTTTACTATATTTCCTTTCATAATTGGTAGCATTATTTACTTAGAATCAAAGGGTATCTACGTGCTGAAAAGGCTTTGCTCTTCCCAGTCCCCACGCCTTTGCTTATCCTCATCTTTTTGCAGTGAATGCCATCTGTTGTCTCTACATATCTGTTGAGATCATTTCTGTGCTTTAAAGCCCATGTCAAATGCACTCCTATCTCACACAGGGCTTTTCATTATAGCACCATTTGTCTTAGCAGCATTTTTTTGTTTTTGTTTTTTCTTAGACAACTTTTAACTGCACATATATATCTTGAGTAAAGAAGAGTCAAGAACAGCATAACAGGAAACCAATCAGGTATGGAGAGACCAGCCCGAAATACTTTGAAAAGTCGAATCAGTAATAAGACTGGAATGATACCTGAGCTGGGAGTATAGCTTTAGAATTCAACATCCCTACATCATTTGCTATTATCTTTCATGTTCTAGTATTTTCCACTTATTAGGCAGATTAGGGTGGGGAAGTAGGCTGTATTTTGTGGTATCTTGCATATCAATCTTGCAAATCGTTATGGGCTCACACATCTAGGACATAAAACCAGTCAGATCAAGTGAAATGAGCTGGAAGATTTTTGATTAGCTTTGAAATGATTGCCAGCCCAGGCCAATACTATTTTTCTTCAGGTGACCAGATCTCACTCTTGTTAACTACATTAATCCATTAATTAATACAAGGAAATTTAGTAGGCACTTATGCTACACCAGTAACTGTGCTTGTTGCTGATACTGTGTGAAGGGCTATATCACATTTACTGACATGGGGACTTATGGAAGGTTTATGGAATGTATATAACATTTAAATTATTTTTTAATTTTAAAGTTATAGTTTGAGACATTAAAACAGATACAAATAGTGCAATCTCTTCATTTTTGTGACATAACTATAGCATCATTGGGAAGTTTAGCTTTGTCAAAATAATTCTGAAATATCTTGTTAAGTGTTGTTGCACGAGGGTGCTTTCTGTTCATAGAAAGGAGAGCATACTTTTTTGCAGGGGACCCCTTTAAAAAAAATTTTATCGCTTCTTTGAAAATTATGGGGACTTCTTGGTGGTCCAGTAGTTAACACTTAGCCTTCCAATGCAGAGGATACAAGTTTGATCCCTGGTTGGGGCGCTAAATTCCCACATTCCTCATGACCAAAAACCAAAATATAAAACAGAAGCAATATTGTAACAAATTCAAGAAAGACTTTTAAAAAATTCTTTAAAAAAATTTATAAAAGATCATGTAATGAGTTGAGATTTTTCTTACATGTTTTTTATTCAATTCTTCAATGAATTTAGTAAGACAATTCAAGCGCTTCTTACTTCCTGATTCTGAAACCTTGATCTACCTATATTTTAATTACTAGTGGGGCCTCCTATCACGAAACAGTTGTAGAATTTTATTTTTCACTCATAAAAAAGGTAGGTTTGTGGTCATTGATAATTATTTAGTATAAAAACCCATGGTATCCACAGTTATTACGGGGACAAATCTTACCCTTACATTAGTTTGAATAAGGAGAGGCAAACTGAGCTTCCTGAGACCTTGCCTTTGAAGGAGAAATATTAGGATGATAAAAGAAAGATTAAATAAATGTAACCAGTCTGCAAGAGGGAAGAGATAATCTGATCTGAGGTTACTGGAATTATTACTAATGATGAGAATTATTTTATGAATATTAGCTATTGTATGCAAACTACATAAAAATTAGACAAAATAATGTTCTTTCACATCTGTGGAGGATTATGTGGCAGCTTAAATATATATCCACAAATTCTTTGACACGCCTCCTTTCAAGGAGTGGATCCTAAACTCCCTCTCCTTGAGTGTGGGCTGGACTTAAAAGATTCAATTCTAGTAAACACAATAAAGCAGAAGTGATAGACAGCAACTTAGAAGACAAAGTCATAAAAGGCACTGCAGCTTCCTCTTTGTCTTCTCCTTTGGATTGCTTTGAGGGGATTTGCCAGCTATATTTTTAGGACATTCCAGGAAGCCCAAAGAAGAGACCCATGTGGTGAGGAAGTAAGGCTTCCTGCCAAGAGCTAGTAGAAACTGAGAATGCCTGTCAACAGGTTACCAGTGAGCCACCTTGCAAGTGGATCCTCCCACCCCAGTCAAGTCCTCAGATGATTATAGTCCTGTCTGATATCTTAATTGCAACCACAGAAGAGGCTTTGAGCCAGAAGCAGTAAATAAATCTGCTCCCAAAGTCCTGGCACACAGAAACTGTGTGTTTCAATAAATAACAAATATTTATTATCATAAGATACCAAATTTGGGCACAGGGGCAGTTTGTTACACAGCAAGAGATAGCTAATACAAATTCCTATAATGGAAATTTTTTTTTTTTCAAGAAACAACTTATTTCAGCTGTTTTAAGCTAAAAAAGGTGTAATATAAGGGGTTGAGAGGAGAAGAGGAATGGTATTTAGGCTATATTTGCAGAATAATACCACTATTTTCACCTACAAGGGGAGCTGCTACCTCTGCTACTGTTAGGAAAGTGAAAAATTGGGACACTCTCCTTGGAACTGCTGACTTCAATGAGCTCTGCTTAATGAATCAGGAAGCCTCTGCCACTATCGCCATTGCTACTATACCCACAAAGTCCCTATTGGATAGGGGAATGTAACTGCAGAAAAAATAAATTTAAAAAAACCTGTATGTGTATCTATAGCATCAACCAAAGGATCAAAAAAACTTTCTACTTTACTTTTGCCTTCCAAGTCACATGAAAATACATCTAGTTGGCAAAAATATAACCCCAAGAAGGAACTAAACAAAAACTTGTTTTCAGGACCCTAGCTGTTAGGGAATCTGAGAAATGCTGTCTGTAGGTTTCCAGTCTCTGTAGTACAGGAAGGTACATTTGTTCGGTGCCAGATATTTTTATATTTCTAGAAATATTCCTGAGTTTTGTTTTTCAACACAGGTGTTATTTGAACATGTTTAAATTCTTTAGAGTTTTTGCTTTTAGGATTTGTTAAGTTAGGGTTGAAAGTGAAAATGTTAGTCATGTGTCCTACTCTTTGTGACCCCATGGATGGTAGCCGGCCAGGCTCCACTAACCATGGAATTTTCCAGGCAGGAATACTGGAGTGGGTAGCCATTCCCTTCTCCAGGGGACCTTCCTGACCCAGGGATTGAAACTGGGTCTCCTGCATTGCGGGCAGATTATTTACCATCTGAGCCAATAAGCTAGGATCTGTCTAGGGCTAATTATTTTCCACTATTAAGGCAAGAGCCTTCCAAGAACTCTACCCAACGGCCTGTGGACTATGAAGTTTTTCTGGTCTGATTGGTGGGCACTATTTAAAATCCCATGCAGACACCAGGCACTCCTTTCTCTGGCCTACGGTATTTTCCTCACCACAGGAGACATGCTGAATTCTGAAGGAGTAACCTCTGTAGATCCTTGGGGTTCTTCCATATGTGTCACTCTCTCCCACCTGGTGTTCTGTCGTGGGAACTCTGTCTCCCTGGACACTCAGGTCCTTCTCCTTAACTCAGGGACTCCATCTGGCTCTATTTGGTTTTGTCCTCCTGCACTACAGCCTAGAAACTCTCTCAAGCCAGTAAGCTAAGGTAATCATTGAGTTTACTCCACTAGTTTCTTTTGAAAATTTTATTTCTTTCTTTTTTGGCCTTGCCCCACAGCATGTGGGACCTTAGTTTCCCAACCAGCAACTGAACCTGCTCCTCCACACCCCCCACCCCTGCCCCACGTTGAAAGTGAGGTCCTTTGTTCCTTGTTTCTCAGAGATCACAATCTTTATTGCCTGATGTCTAGTGTCTCCAAAACTGTTTTCTCAAATGCTGTGTCCTTTTGTTGTTGTGACAGTTGAAAGCATAAATTGGGTCCCTATTATTCTATCTTAGCCCCTTATTTATTTTTTATATAACACAGTATTATTTCCCAGGTGACACCATAAGTGAGTCTTCAATAAGTCATGCTGTGGTTCTGTCAGAGGGCTTGCTTCTGGGTGATGGAATACATGGTAAGCTCAGTGATTGCCATAGGCATCAATATATCACATACTTTATTTTTCTGCACATTTTAGCTCTTTGGTCACTAGATTTGTGAACATGGCATTTATTAAGTGTGGTAGAAATATGACAAAGAGGAAAGATGATCCAGAATCCATCTCTATTTCGTTAGAACAATCTCTGCTTCCCTATGATGGAAGGTTTCTGGTGTAGTCCCCCTGCCTCTGAGTACTAGTTTATGGTACTACGTGTGTGTGCATGCTTAGTTGCTCAGTTGTGTCTGACTCTTTGTGAACCCATGGATGGTAGCCTGCAGGCTCCTCTGTCCATGAGATTTCCCAGGCAAGAATACTGGAGTGGGTTGCCATTCCCTTTTCCAGGGGATCTTCCCAATCCAGGGACTGAACGTGGGTCTTCTGCGTTGCCGGCAGATTTGGTACCTGCTGAGCCACCAGTGAAGCCCTTATGGTACTACCATAGCACTATATTATGGGTTCATTGCTGGGTTTTGCCATTGGCAGAGCTTAGCAGTGAGTACCTAGCAGATTAGCCTTGGTGAGGCAAAGTTCATCCTTCTCAGCATGGCTATCTACTCACAAATCCCTTGAATACATCCAGGGAGTCTGACTGACATCCCTGAGCAATTCTACTCGTCCACCAGGGTTTTGAGAGCCTCATGTGCAATGGTTGACTTTTGGCAAGCTTTCATAAGAGCACAAATAATTTTACACTTTGAGACATTTCTGAGAGCTTATCTGTCTATTGCCATGTAACAAATAATCCCAAACTTAAAGGCTGAAGACATTTATTTTGGGCATGAATCTGCTATGCAGGCAGGCCTCACAGGAATAGCACGTTTCTTTTCTTCTTAGGGTCACTTGAAGTGGTTTGAAGGTTGGAGGTTGGATTATGCCAACGTCTTGCTCACTTGCGTCTGGAGGTTGATACGGCTGCCTTCTGGGTCTTCAACTGGGGCTGACGCTGGAAAACCTATCCATATGTGGCTTTCCTAGTTGGCCACTTGGCTTCCTCATAGCGTGATTGTTGGGTTCCAAAGGCGACCGTCCCAAGAGGACTAGAAGAAAGCTGTATTGCCTTCTATGACAGCCTTAGAAGTCATGTGACATTGCTTCTTCCATGACCTGCCCAGGCTCCAGGAAAGGAAATATAGACCTCATCTCTCAATGGAGGAGTGTTGATGTCATGTTGTAAGGAGCACATGTATGTGGGATATACTGGTGTGGCAATCTTTGGAAAATAGAAGTCTGCTCCACCATCATATACCTCTTCTCCAGACTTCCTTATCTCTAGTATTTTACTCTGGTTCCTTCCAAGACCCTAACCATCTAGCCAAATTGGCAGCCCTTGCCTGTGAGTCAATATTGGCTTATCCTTTGGGGCATCTCCATTTCCAAGCAGAGGATTAACACATGTACTGCTCCACATTCTCCTCACTCAGAGGATGTGTCTGCCTCATTGCTCTTCACAGCCCACCTGAGTGGCACTGTAATGGTGAGACAGTTCACTTACAGAAGGTGCCAACACAGTATGCAGAATAAGTCTAAAAACCTTTCTAATAATAATTTTATTATCCCCCAGGCAATTGTCATAACTGATTAGATGAGGAGGATGTGGCAGTGCATCAGGAGTAGGAATATTAAGAATGTAAGCTGCATGTTTGTGAAAAATGCAGGTGTCCACAGGACTTGCTTGGGCCTGATCTTTTCCCTAGAGGATGGAATGCAACTGCATACAAATTTAGCATTTTCTGGGACAGATAACGCCTCATGATGGGAAGATTAGGTTGCACAGTCACTTGAAATCCAGTGGTTAGATTGTGTGGTAGGCTAAATAATGGCCCCTCAATACATCTACATTTTCATCTCCAGAACCTGTGAATGCTACCTTCTATGGAAAAAGGACTTGGCATATGTGGTTAAGAATCTTGAGATGGGAAGATTTATCTGAATGGATCCAGTGTAATCACAACATTTTTTATAAGAGCAGCGTAAGAGGAATCAGAGGAAAAGGCAGTAGGATGACAGACGAGGAGACTGGAGCTTCCCTGGTGGCTCAGTGGTAAAGAATCCGCATGCCAGTGCAGGAGACAGGGGTTTGACCCAGGAAGATTCCACATGCCCATGGGGCAACTAAGCCCATGTACAACTTCAGAGCCTATACTCTAGAGCCCTGGAAACGCAATTACTAAGTCATGTGCTGCAGCTGCTACTGAAACCCATGCTCTCTAGAGCCCATGCTCCACAACAAGAGAAGCCCATGCACCACAACTAGAGAAAAGCTGGAGTAGCAATGAAGATCCAGCACAGCCAAAATAAACAAATAAATAAATACAATAAGCAATCACTTAAAAAAAGCAGAGACTGGAGTGATGCTCTTTGAAGGAGGAGGAAGGGGCCAAAGGCAAGGGCCACAGTCACCAGAACACAAAAACCAAAGCAAAACAAATAAAAACAAACAGATAAGGGAATGGATTCTCCTCTCAGAGCTCCCAGTAGGAATGAGGCCTGCCACTCCTTTGACTTTCAGTTCAGTTCAGTTCAGTTCAGTCGCTCAGCCGTGTCTGACTCTTTGCGACCCCATGAATCGCAGCACGCCAGGCCTCCCTGTCCATCACCAACTCCCGGAGTCTACTCAAACTCATGCCCAACCAGTCGCTGATGCCATCCAGCCATCTCATCCTCTGTCGTCCCCTTCTCCTCCTGCCCCCAATCCCTCCCAGCATCAGGGGCTTTTCCAATGAATCAACTCATCGCATGAGGTGCCAAAGTATTGGAGTTTCAGCTTCAGCATCAGTCCTTCCAATGAATATTCAGGACTGATCTCCTTTAGGATGGACTGGTTGGATCTCCTTGCAGTCCAAGGAACTCTCATGAGTCTTCTCCAACACCACAGTTCAAAGGCATCAATTTTTCAGCACTCAGCTTTCTTCACAGTCCAACTCTCACAGCCATACATGACCACTGGAAAAACCATAGCCTTGACTAGACGGACCTTTGTTGGCAAAATAATGTCTCTGCTTTTTAATATGCTATCTAGGTTGGTCATCACTTTCCTTCCAAGGAGTAAGCATCTTTTATTTCATGACTGCAGTCACCATCTGCAGTGATTTTGGAGCCCAAAAAACTAAAGTCTGACACTGTTTCCACTGTATCCCCATCTATTTCCCATGAAATGATGGGACCAGATGCCATGATCTTAGTTTTCTGAATGTTGAACTTTAAGCCAACTTTTTCACTCTCCTTTTTCACTTCATCAAGAGGCTTTTTAGTTCCTCTTCACTCTCTGCCGTAAGAGTGGTGTCATCTGCATATCTGAGGTTATTGATATTTCTCCCGGCAATCTTAATTCCAGCTTGTGTTTCTTCCAACCCAACGTTTCTCATGATGTACTCTGCATATAAGTTAAATAAGCAGGGTGACAATATACAGCCTTGACGTACTTCTTTTCCTATTTGGAAACAGTCTGTTGTTCCATGTCCAGTTCTAACTGTTGCTTCCTGACCTGCATACAGCTTTCTCAAGAGGCAGGTCAGGTGGTCTGGTATTCCCATCTCCTTCAGAATTTTCCACAGTTTATTGTGATCCACACAGTCGAAGGCTTTGGCATAGTCAATAAAGCAGAAATAGATGCTTTTCTGAAACTCTCTTGCTTTTTTGATAATCCAGCAGATGTTGGCACTTTGATCTCTGGTTCCTCTGCCTTTTCTAAAACCAGCTTGAACATCTGAAAGTTCACAGTTCACGTATTGCTGAAGCCTGGCTTGGAGAATTTTGAGCATTACTTTACTAGCGTGTGAGATGAGTGCAATTGTGCGGTAGTTTGAGCACTCTTTGGGATTGCCTTTCTTAGGGATTGGAATGAAAACTGAGCTTTTCCAGTCCTTTGACCACTGCTGAGTCTTCCAAATTTGCTGGCATATTGAGTGCAGCACTTTCACAGCATCATCTTTCAGGATTTGAAATAGCTCAACTGGAATTCCATCACCTCCACTAGCTTTGTTTGTAGTGATGCTTTCTAAGGCCCACTTGACTTCACATTCCAGGATGTCTGGCTCTAGGTGAGTGATCACACCATTGTGATTATCTGAGTTGTGAAGATCTTTTTTGTACAGTTCTTCTGTGTATTCTTTGACTTTAGCACAGTGAAATCGATTTCAGACTTCTGAACTCCAGAATGTGAGAGAATAAATCTGTACTGTTTTCAGCCACTGTATTAATTTCCTGTGGCTGCTGTAACAAATTAACACAAACTTGATGGATTGAAACAAGATTTTATTCTCTTCCAGCTCTGGAATCCAGAAGTCTGGAGTTGGTATCTCTGGGTCACCATCAAGGTGAGGGCAGAGCTGCCCTCCCTCTGGAGGCCCTAGAGGGGAATCATCCTTTGCTTTTCTGCTTTTGGTGGCTGCTGGTCAAGCTGGTGATCTCATCAGTCCAATCTCTACTTTCATCTTCACATTGTCTTCTCTGTGTTTCTTCTCCTCCTTATCAAATCTCCCTTTCCTCTCTTATGAGGTCATTTGTGAGTGCAATCAGGGCCCACCCAGATAATCTAGGATAATCAATCCATCTCAAGATCTGTAACTGAATCACACGTGCAAAAGAGATCCTTTTTCCTTATAACATAACATTCACAGATTCCAGAATTGGGACTTGATCATTGGGTGGCCACGACAGTCTACCACGACAGCCACTACCTTTGTGTTAATTTTTTCAGTGGCAACTAATGCAGATAGGTGTTAAGTCTCGACTAGGGCATAGTAGCAAGCCAAATGCTCTTTCTCAGAAGGAAAATCATTATTTTCAAGGAGGGCATGGCTTTCCTATGAAACTCTAGGAGCCTGGGCAATGATTCTTTGAAGGTAACCTTTTGGATCTGCCACAGACATCTCACACTCTATTGGGTATGTTGCTATAAGGGACATGTTAGCCTAGACCAGCTGGAGAGAGACCAACTCTGCTCCATTCAAAGCAGGTTGCCTTGAGGGTCATGCAGTAAATGGACAGGAATCAGGCACCTATATGTGGTGTATGTTGTCTCTAAATCCCAGGAGGTCCATTAAGCATTGTGCTCCTTCCTTTGGGAACTGATGCAGAGTACACCACCTTGGCTTTCACATTTTGGAGGGACACACTCTGGCATGTTGCAGTCTGCTGAAAAACTTCACTGAAGTAGCAGGTCCCTGGATTTACCTGCCACTGTGTCCTTACAAAGGCATTCCTGTCCTATTAATCATTTATTAGATATTCTTTCTTTTTTTTTGCTTTTGAACTTTTTATTTTGTATGGCGATATAGCCGATTAACAATGTAGTTATCGTTTCAGGTGAATGGCAAAGGGACACAGCCATATACATACGTGTGTCCCTATGGGAGGGTTTTACCTCCTCCCATCCAAGGTGCCACACAACATTTAGCAGAGTTACATGTGCTGTACAATAGGTCCTTGTTGGTTATCCATTTTATTTTATTTTATTTTATTTTAATTTTATTTATTTATTTGGCTGCCCTGGGTCTTAGTTGTAGCATGTGGGATCTAGTTCCCTGACCAGGGATCAAACCTGGGCCCCCTGCACTGGGAGCTCAGAGTCTTAGCCACTGGACCACCAGGAAAGTCCCTGGTTATCCATTTTAAATACAGCAGGGCGTACATGTCCATCCCAAACTCCCTAACTATCCCTTTATCCCCTGCTATCAACCATATGTTTGTTACATATTCTTTCAAACCCCTTTATTTTCATTTATGTATATTGCATACTTATTTACTTCTCACCTAGCTGCTCTTGGTCTTTTTCTCTACTGTAAAATACACAGTGGTGGGATAATCAGTTCTGACATCTACACTCTCAACTCCCACCCACGGAGTCCCCGGTGAATTGAATGAAAGAGACAGATTCTGGAATGAGATTATACAACAGGAAAATGGGCATCCTTTTTTAAGCTCAGTTAAACCAGATGCAAAAAGAATTTGTTATTAGGTGTGATGGGTGTGGTTTGTCTTTTTTATGTAGATTGGGGAACTTGCAGGTGGGTTTGACTACTAGATTCTTCTATTTCTGAACCATATGGGCTCACAAATAGAAATGGCATACATTTACTGCGTGTATGTTTGCATGAATAAATTTCTCCCTCATTAAAGACTGAGGATTGAAATAATTAGTATCCTCTTTCTTCATCTGACAGGCACAAATAGGTGTTGTATTTATTCTTTATCCTCGAATCGTTTCCAGGAGAACTAAATTTTTTCATATTTATTCTTTTTATTTATTTGTCTCCAAGCCTAGTTATTTACAAAATGATCCATATATGAATTTAGATGCGTCTGAAAGTTTAGTTCATTGTTTTTGAAATAACTGAAAAAGAAAAGAACATGCGAAAAAACTTTACGTCTTGTAGGGGAAAAAATCTAGTTTAGATAAAATTGAAACAAATGTGGGTAAATTTCCTTTTAATGCAGGAAAAAGTATAATCAGGGGATTCAGTGGAGATTCTTAGAAGCTGGGTCCTTAAAGGATAAAAGAAAAACTTTCCATTTTATAGATTGCACAACTGAGGTCCATAGGGGTCAACAGAGTTGGGACTAGAATTCCAGGATGCTTTTCTGTTCCTCTCTAAGGAATCAGGGAATTAATATAAAATCCCTGATAGTAATTATATCTTAAAGTCAAAGCAAGATTTGTACAATGAAATATCACCCAATAAAAAAATAATAATAATAAAGTACTGATGCATGTGACATACATGGAAGGACCTTGAAAACATTAAGTGAAAGAATCCAGACACAAAAGACCACACATTGTATGATTCCATTTATGGGAATGTCCATAATAAGCAGATCTGTAGAGACAGAAAGTAGATTAGTGGTTGCCGCTGGAGGAGGAAATGGGAGGAGGTGAATACTAGTGGGAATGGAGTTTCTTTTGGGGGTGATAACAATGTCCTGGAATTAGATAGTAGTGATTTGCACAACTCTGAATGTACTAAAAACTGCTGAGTTTACTCTTTATAAGTATGACTTTTCTAATAGGTGAAATTATGTTTCTTTAAAAAATTTTTTTATTAGAGTATAGATGCTTTACAATGTTGTGTTACTTTCTGCTGTATAGCAAAGTGAATCAGTCATACATATATCCCCTCTTTTTTGGATTTCCTTCACATTTAGGCCACCACAGGAAATTATATTTCAATAGAACTGTTATACATTAAAGAACATTAAAAGCAAGATATCAAAAGAATTTTGCCTAACTAATTATTTCTCAGACTTCATAAGATGTAGCATTTCTCCAAGCTTTTGAAGAGCAGACATATGTATATAGTAACATTACAGGTAGCTTCTTAGCAGGTTCATTTAATTAGTATAATGACCCACCTAATAATAAAAGAAAAAATATCACCAACAAAGTTAAGGATTTGTACTTAATTCAGTTAATGATCAAGAGAGATAAAAATCTTCTGACACTAAAAAATTAGGAAAGAACAGTTTGCCCTGCTTAATTATAAATTGAATTATAAAGGCCTCACAAACATTAAAAATAAGTGATCCTCAAGAAAGCAAATTCTCCCTTGTTTTAATTGCTATTCAACATAATGGACACCTGCTGCTGTGTCTTTTAGAGTATTCGTAAGGAGAACATAGCTCACAGCAGCTGGGAAAGTCTTTCATTATAAAAAAAAAAATAATGAAACACCTTAAATAAACAAGCAGGCCTTTAATTACAGCTAGGTAGACCTCATCATGCATCATGTTGATAAATGTCTAAATTGAATTGGGGGCAATTTTCAAACTTTTCTGTTTGTTTGTTTGTTTAAAGAAAATCAAGCAATATAGTAGGTCTGGCAGGTATTGCAGTGTCTACCTTATATTAATTTTCCCCTTGTTTCTTACTAACAGAACCCTGATTATTTTTTTTTCCATTATAGTTGGAGGCTAATTACTTTACATTATTGTAGTGGTTTTTGCCATACATTGACATGAATCAGCCATGGATTTACATGTGTTCCCCATCCCGATCCCCCCTCCCACCTCCCTCTCCACCCAATTCCTCTGGGTCTTCCCAGTGCCCCAGCCCTGAGCACTTGTCTCATACATCCAGCCTGGGCTGGTGATCTGTTTACCCTTGATAATATACATGTTTTGATGCTGTTCTCTCGAAACATCCCACCCTCGCCTTCTCCCACAGAGTCCAAAAGTCTGCAGAACCCTGATTATGTTTGGAAGAGTGTTGTGGGCTGAATCATGTACCCTGTTGTGGGCTGAATCAGGTACATAATCATGTATCTTCTATTCTGAAGCCCTAACCCCAGTACCTCACAATGTCACTGTGTTTAGAGAGAGGATCATTAAAGAGGGAATTAAGGCTAAATGAGGCCGTTAGAGGGGCCTTAATTCAGTCTGGCTGTTGTCTTTATAAGCAGAGGAAATTAGGACACAAATGCTCACAGAGGATAGACCATGTGAAGGCACGGAGAGAAGGTCATTCTTGTTTAGTTGCTGAATCATGTCCGACTGTTTGCGACCCCGTGGACTGTACCCCGCCAGGCTCCTCGGTCCATGGGATTTCCCAGCCAAGAATACTGGAGGGGGTTGCCATTTCCTTCTCCAGGGGATCTTCCTGACTCAGGGATCGAACCTGTGTCTCCTTCACTGTCAGGCAGAGTCTTATCTGGTGTCTCAGCCTAGAGAGAAGATAGCCATCTACAAACCAAAAAAGAACACCTCAGAAGAAACCAACACTGCTGACACCTTGATCTTAGATTTCTAGCCTCCAGAATAATGAGAAAATAAAGTTCTACTGTTTAAGTCATCCAATCTGCAGTACTTTTTTTCAGTCTGTAGTATTTTATTATGGCATTATGGCATCTCTAGAAAACTAATATAAGAAGTAAACACAAAATATTTTTTTTGTTGTTGTTTCCTTGCAACAGGTGACCATGCCTCAGTTTTCTGGCCAAAGTGATAAGTGAAAGTTCATTGGTGAGCCATTTGCTAAAACTCTGTAAAAGAGGCCACCACTAGCTACTACATGCCTGTTGCTCTTTTCTCTCCCTTCTTTTCTGCCTGGAATAGGAATATGAATATGAGAGCAGAGTCACCAACCTGAGACCATGAAGTAACAGCCAAGGATGGCCAAGTGGCAAGAAAGCAAACTGGGCTTGATGACATCACAGAGCCACTATCCCAACACAGAACCAGTTAACTCCAGAATTCTCTCATGTAAGAAAAACAGAACATTTATTTGGCCACTGTTTTTTTTTTTTTTTTTTTTTTTTAAGTTTCTATTTCTCATAGCTGAATGCACTTTCTGAATGATAACTTAGATATTTAGTAATTATTTTTAAACTTATTATTTATTTATTTTACTGCATCAGGTCTTAGTTGCCACATGTAGGATCTAGTTCCCCCATCAGGGATCAAACCCAGGCCTCCTGCATTGGGAGTACAGCATCTTAGCCATTGGACCACCAGGGAAGTTCCTTAGTCATTGTTTTTAACATTATGGAAAAGAGGGTTGTGCTATATTGAGCATAGTTGAAAGAACTGGAAGCCACACAGAACATGAAATAATCTGTACTTAAAACCATCTGCTTGGCTAAACAGTTACCACCTTCTCACTTGCAAGCAAATTTCAAATTAGTTTAATACTTAAATTAGAGAAATACAGACTTTTTTTTTATAAGTGGGCAGTGATGCCTACAAATATACTTCCTCAGTACTATTAAAGAAAATCTCAAAGGAATTTGGTGTGATTTTCTTTACTTAGATGTAAAGAAGCCCTTCCACTGTTGAATCATTGAAGCAGGTTTCAGAGCAGAATCATGAGATTCCTCTCCTGGTAAACAATCATAAGTAGGCTACACTGGTACCTGACTGCCAACTCATTGGCCTGTGTGGTTGTGGATCAGCTATGGATCTGCAAACTCTCTGTTACCAATTAGCAAAAAGATAGGGAGATCAGGGACTTGTTACCAAATGCAAAGCAACTACATCACTAAGCACAGTGTTTGGTTCAGCTTACTTGTTTTTGTGGCAAGACTTCTGGAGGAAGGAAGCAAGTATGTAGGTTTACATTCTGGTACAATCTCCGTATCTCATTGCAGATTGGTACTTTGGGTAGCACTGAGACAGACAATTTGAATAGGTATAGTCAACCAATCATTGTGGGAAATCCGACTGTGGGCGTCTGCTCTCTGTAACTCACCATGTATGAGTCCAGCTAAAATCGTATTTGTATTAAGTCCAGACTGTAATGACTTTGAGCCACAACCATCTGCATAAGAACTTGGCCACGCTTCTGAGAATCCTAGAAAACGGTCTCACAGTTGTTCAGGAAATACTCAGCTTCTTGGCTGGTGAGCATTTTATCTCCGCATGGTCTCTGCTGCTGATAGTCTCAGTGATCAGAGTGAAGTGCTCTATTATTTAGGATACATTTGGCTGCAGGTAACGGAATACCTCAATGGACATGAATTTGAGCAAACTCCGAGAAGAGAGTGAAGGACAGAAAAGCCTGGTGTGCTGTAGTCCATGGGGTTGCAAGCTGATACAGCTGAGCGACTGAACAACAGAATACCTGCGGCTGCCCTGATGGCTCAGTGGTGAAGCATGCGCCTCCCGATGAGAGAGACGCGGAGGAGATCTGTTGGAGAAGGAAATGGCAACCCACTCCAATATTCTTGCCTGGAGAATCCCATGGACAGAGGAGCCTGGTGGGCTACAGTCCACGAGGTCACAAAGGATTCAGATATGACTTAATGACTAAACAACAACAACAGAATACCCACCTGGTAGTATCTTTAGAAATAAAGGCGTAATTACTTCACATAATGCAAAGTCTGGAGGAAAGCAGTTGTAGGTTTGAAACTAGCAGTTATCAGCAGCACAGGCTCTTTGCATCTTTCCACCATGGCAAGAAGCATGTTGGCTTTTGTCCTTTCACAACTCTAGACGCTATGGTCTAAAGCAGGAACTTCTTTTATTGAGAGGAGAAAACCCTTTTCAGATGACGTGTCTTCCTCCATCACACACACCCGGAAGATTTCCTGTACATCTCATTGTTCAGAACTATGTCTCCTAAACTGCCCTTCAAGAAAAATCGAGAAAGTGATCATCTGCTAAATGGGAACAAAATAAACACAACTGGCTTAGTCAATTAGCCATCCCATTGGGCTCCACACATCGATACCCCAAATTAGATTACCTCTCTTCTGTTGGCAGAGTGGAAGGGAGGAGTTCCATCGTATGGGTAGCCAACAGTATTTGCCAGGGATACTGCCTTCCCAAAGCCATCTTTCTTGGAGGGCTGTTGCTGCTGCTGCTAAGTCACGTCAGTCGTGTCCGACTTGGAGGGCTAGAGCAGTGTTAATGGTAGTAGAGAGACCTATGCTTCAAAGCAGATCCTTGACCCAGATCCAGAGTCTTGCAATTTCTCTCTTGCAAAGAGCTGCCTTGCCTTTAGCGCTCAGTTGCTGAGTCCTTGACAGCATCTCCCTAACACACACTCACAACCTCCCATGAATGACAAAGAGCCAAAGCTTTCCAGCAACGCAGCAGTTTCAAATGCGTACTTGGAAAGAAAACATTTTCTCAAGGGACCATCATTCTACTGAGCTGTAACTGCCAACAGAACAGACATTATCATTCACTATAGCTTTAGGCCCTAAACCTCTTGGAACCAGTCTCAAACATTATTATTTTTTTTTTTTTTTTCCAGATAGCAATCTTTACTTTTGTAAATATACCATCCAGTTAGTTTTTCCAGAACAAAGAGAAGTATATGTACCTCTCTACTTTTTGCACACACTAAACTGCTAGATGCTTTGAAATGGCAGTTTTCCAGCTTCCATCTTCCCTGTCAAGGTTCCAAAAGTATTAGGTTCAAGTATTAGCCAGGGATCTAGCACTTACTCTGTCTATCCCCTGCTTCTAGCAATTTCTGGAAAAAAAAGAAGAAGAAGCAGCAGCTCTTAAGAAATTGGCCTAGGAATGGGATCTCAGCACTGAAGAGTTGGCAAAAGGTTTACATCTATTTCTTCATCATCTGTTTAGTGATCCTCGTAATTAAATAGTACAAAGGAATGTATGATACATTAAAAAAATTGATAGAATTCTATCAAGTTCAATTTGTGTGTGTGTGTATGTGTTAGTCTAAATAAACTGAATGATTTAAGAGGACTTTAAACAAGATGTAAAGTTTGAACTATGGGTAGGTTTTGGCCAATGGAGAGTAAAAAAAAGTGGGCATTCCTGGGTGGGGGGAGGGATGTTTGAAATTAATATGTCTCAAGGTAGATACAAATAGGAGATATGGATGGGCAAGTAAGTTAGGACTGAACAGTGTACAGAGTTTAATCATATTATCCAGGGTAGAAGTATTAATAGTTTAGATAAATCCACAAATAATTTATCTTTAGCATTTCAAGCTTTCCTGTTTTCTGTTTATGATGGTTATTACAGTTATTGTGGTGGGCTTCTTGGGAAAAACTTGAGCTATGTGTATTCAACCATTTCATTTATCCTATCCAGTTTCTACATGTGATCTGGATCTTAACCTAGCTGCCTCTGAAACAACAAATTCTGAATTCAGATGAGTCATAAGTTTTGCAAGATCTGCATTCTTTTTCATTATCATTCATATCAGTGAAGGAAAATGGGGCTATAACCTGAATTCTCTTGAACTTTCTCCAACTAGTATAACTGCCTCGTATTAAGAGGGAGATTTTAGCACCTTCTGATCTTTTCTATGCATGTATTCTGAATAGAAGGGCTACCCAGATGGTACTACTGGTAAAGAACCTGCCTGTCAATGCAGGAGACTTAAGAGACGTGGCTTCAGTCCCTGGCTGGGGAAGATCCCCTGGAGAAGGGGATGGTTACCCACTCCAGTACTCTTGCCTGGAGAATCCCATGGACAGAGGAGTCTGGAGGGCGACAGTGCATAGGGTCACAAAGAGCCAGACGTGACTGAAGCGACTTCACACACACACATTCTGAATAGAATCCTCCAAATGTATTACTACAATATTTTTATAATTCTTAAGCGTCCTTTTAGTTTAGAGGGGGGATTAAAAAATAGGTTGACTGTTACAGGCATGAGTCAGTTTTCCACCTTTTCATTTTCAAGAAAGTTTGACAATATGCATAGAAACATGCAATCCTTGTCTTCTGATGAAAGGCAGTTCCTGGCTTCTACTGGCTGAGTTTAGCCTCATTAGAAAATTTGGAAAATTGGATTCCATGTGTCAGCAAACTGATTGTTCCTTAAAGCATTTGAAAAACCAGCAAGGGGGATGGGGTGGGGGTGGTGGAATCAGACAAATGGGAGAGGATATGTGGATCCCGAAACAGGGCTTTGAGAAATCTTTATTCACACAAGACCAAATGTGTGTTTACTGAAAACAACACATGGAGAGGATGGGGAGCTAGAAGTTGCTTTGTTAAGCTAAAACTTGGAAAATATTGTAATGGAAGATCCACCTGGTGTGTTCAAAGCAGAGTATAAAAGTCTCTTGAGCAGCAACTAGCTTCTCCTCTCTGGAGATCAATTTACATGTATGAACATAGCTGAGTTGGCTCAGTGGTATCCAAATTAAACCATAGCTTCGGTCGCACCCATTATACCCTCTCTCACTCATTCTCTGTCTCTCTTTCTTGATCTCTCTCTCTCTCTCTCTCACACACACAGTTTTGATGGGTATTTTGATAGACTGAATAATGGCTTCAAACATGTTCCTATTCTAATTCCTGATATCCTTGAGTATTACTTTACATTGCAAAAGAGATTTTGCAGATGTGATTAAAAATCTTGAAGTGGGAAGATTGCTCTGGATTATTCAGCTGGACCATAAAAGCAATCACAAGGACCCTTATAAGGGGGAGGCAGAGGAAGATTTGATAGGAGAAGGCAGTGTGAACATAAAGGCAGAGACTGTAGTGATGCTGCTACAAGCCAAGGAATGCTGGCAACTACCAGAAACTGGAAGAGGCAGGCATTTGAGTCCCCTTTAGAGCCTCCAGAAGGAAATGGCAGCCCACTCCAGTACTCTTGCCTGGAAAATCCCATTGACAGAGGAGCGTGGTAGGCTACAGTCCATGGGGTCGCAAAGAGTTGGACACGACTGAGTGACTTCACTTCACTTCATTAGAGCCTCCAGGGGGAGTGCAGGCCTGATGATACCCTGATTTTGGCTTAGTGAACCTGATTTTGGACTTGTGGCTTCCAGGATTGTGAAAGAATAAATTTCTGTTGTTTTAAGCCACCAAATTTGTTGTAATTTGTTACAGTAGCAAAAGGAAATCAATACAGACATATACTAGAGTAATACCTTAAATAGCAGAATTTAAGGCAAAAATCATATATAGATACACTGACCTGAAAATCACTTAAGCATGTACCACATGGGAGAACAAATACAGTAAGTTTTCCCCCAGAAGTGGAACAAAGTGTTGTTTCTTCAGTTGAGATGCCAAATGCAGTGGTGAGCTTGTGTTTAGAGGTGATGTTGCAGGAAAAATCCTTCTCTTTAAACATTAGCCTCCTTAACCTGGGAGCCAAGTTCCCCTGAGAGAGCTGCAGGTTTGTATCTCCCATCTGCATAGTTGACAGCCACCCAATGATTCAAAATAGGAGAGAGAGATTGAAAATAGGAGTGAATTGGCGGTGGCAGCGCATTCCCTCACAAGACATGCAGGAGAGATCCAAGAATACTTCTATACTGTTAAAATCGCCTGCCTCATTCCTGTACACCCCACTTGTCTCACTGATTATGGAAAACACAGAGACCTCTTTTTCTAACTTTTTACCCAGACAACTTGGCAGCCTACAGTGGTACTGTTCCTCTTTCTACAACCTCGAGGCTTCTCTCCTGTTTTGCCATAGCAAAAACTTGGCTGTCGCCTAAGGACACTGAGCCCTCTGCAGCCCTTTTGGGTTAATTTCCCCCTCCCCATGTATCCCAGGTTTCTGAGGAAGGATGCTTCAGTTACCACACTGTTGCTGCCCTGTCTAGATCTCCCTGTCCCTCTGGGCAGCTGTCCCATCCCCCCACTCCTCTGAGTATTGCTGCTGACTGGTTGCAGCTGCTCCCTTCTGAGAACTGTCCTAGGTAGTGTTTCTCAGAGTGTGGTCCCTGGACCAGCAGCATCAGTATCACCAGGGAACTGGTTTCAAATGCAAATATTTAAACCATACCCCAACCTAAGGAGTCAGAAACTTGGGATTGGGTCTAGCGTCAGTTTCTGGTGTACTGTAAAATTTGACAACTACTGCCTGAGGGTGAATGGAAACGCAACTCAGAAATGTCCACGATGATACATCTTCCCTTCAGGGATGTCGGCAGCCAGGGGCTGACTGAGTCAGGGAGAACAAGAGGCTGCTAGCCCCTTAGCCTTGATAGGGGGCAACTCTGTGATGCCATTCAGGCTCCACAGCTCCCCATTGGGATCAGGCTGAGGCTGGAATTGAACCGAACCTGTATCTTTGCTAAAGTTCTTCCTGCCCTTTTCTGCAACTGCATAGCCTAAAGTGGTGTTATTGGTTGAATTGTGTTTTCCCAAAAAGAGATATTGAAGTCCTAACCCCCAGTAGCTCAGAATGTGACCTCATTTGGAAAGGCTTGTTGCAGATGTAACTAGGTAAACAAGGTCATATTGGAGTAGAGGGAGTCTGTAATCGAATATGAGTGGTGTCCTTAAAAGGTGAAGACACAGGGACACAGAGAGTGCCATGTGAAGGTGGATACAGAGACTGAAGTGATGCATCTTTAAGCCAAGGAATGCCAAGGACTGTCAACCATCACCATAAGCTAGGAAAGATTTTCCCTCTGAGCACTGAGAAGAAACCAACCAGGCCAACAACTTGAGCTCAGATTTTAGCCTCTAGGACTACGAGAGATTAAAAATCCCATGTCAAACCATATAGTTTGTGGCACTTTGTAATGGCAGCTCTGGGAACAAATAGAAGAGGTTTCATCTAAGCTCATGACCTTACTGACCCTCTTGCCCAACAATCCCTGCCTCAGGCTTAGCTTCTAGGGAGCACGATTTAAGGCAATGGGAATTTCCTTATTTTTCACTAGGATTTCCACCTTCTTGCAAAACATCCTGTTCCATTGAGGCTCCTGCATGCAGCTACACCATCTTCTCTCTGAACCTGTTACTATTGAAACAGTTTTAGTAAACTGGTTGAACCAGCTAGGTGCATTTGGGAAATCCCTAAATAGTTTCTCTGCCAAATGGCCTTTTAAACACACTCAGCTGTATTTCCCTCACCTTCTCCTGAGAGTATCCCAGGCTCCCCAGCTTTTTTGACCACATGTGGCTAACAAAGCAGTCTTATTTTAGGGTTTTAAAAAGTCCCATCAATACATACGTCACTCATTTAGTTAAAAGCTGTCTCTCTCTCTCTCATCGTGAGACTGCTCTGAGATTCTGCAGGAGGGCATCACAGAATGGGTGAGAGGTCTTGCCCTCTAGCTTTCCCTGCACTCTGCTGCTGCTGGCTTCCCCAAGACAGGGAGAGGAAGGATTAGAAAACATTTCTCAACCTCAGAACTATTGGTATTTTGAGCTGCATAATTCTTTGTCATGAGGGCTGTTCTGTGGGTTATAGGATGTTTAGCAAGGTCCCTGTGGATGTGGGGAGGGTGTGGGGAGAAATTGTCCATTGAGAGCCACTAGATTAGAGGGAAAGAGCAATTTCTTTGTTGACCATTGCAAGTATTACCTGGCCATCGGTGCCTTCTGTCTTGAAGGTCTCTAATTTATTGTTAGTCGTTTCTCTTGTGAGTGCTTTCATCTGCTCTTCAGAAACACCTCACCACTGCCACTCAGCAGACCTCCTACTGCGCATTCCTTGCCAGAGAATGCCCTCGCTGTCTGACACTCCCACCCTTCCTCTGATGGACATCCTCAAGACCGTTCTGCTGGGGTTGCCTTCTCCTAGCAGGCAGCTTTCTTGGGTGGAGTCCTTTTGAGAAGTCTCATTCTCAGCTGCTTCAGCAAGAATCAGTCTGCACTCCAGTGACTTCACCTCACCATGTCATTATAGACAGCTCTTTCAGCAACCGTTTCCTCTCGGACATCTCCAGGTAAGAATCAGGCCTTTGTCATTCTTCAACTCTAGGGACAGGCGTCGATGAGTCCTAAGAACTCTCACCACTTTGCTGAGGTATTCATTTTCTATGGCTGTGTAGCCACAAGCTTCGTGACACAAGTTTATTATCTCTCAGTTTTCAGGAGTCAAAAGTCCAGGGAGGGGTTTGTGGGAGCCCTCTGCTCAGGGTCTCACCAGGTTGAAATCAAGGTGTTGACCAGGGCTGTGATTCTCATCTGAAATTCAGGACCTTCTTTCAAGCTCAATGCTTATGGGAAGAATTCATTTTCTTGCAGCTGCATCACTGAGGTTCCCATTTTCTTGTCAGCTGTCACCTGGGGATCACTCTCAGTTTCTGGGGGCCACACATAGTTCCTGGCCATTTGCCCCCATAGACAGTTCACAACATGGCTATTTGTTTTCTTCCAGAGAAGCAAAAACACATCTCAGACCATTAGACCCTCTTTTAAGAGTTTACCTGCTTAGGACAGGCCCACCCAGGATAATCTCCCCTTTGATGAATTTGTCTGACTAGAGAGTTTAATTACATCTACAAAAATCCCTTTTGTCAACCTATCTAATCTAATCATGGGAGTGATGTTCCATCATGTCTACATGTATCAGCCATGCTCAAAGGGAGATTGCATAAGAGTATGGGTCATTGTGGGGGAGTCATCTGAGAATCCTGACAATTGTAAGCCTCATGGAGATACTGGGTCAAGAGAGCCCCCTCATTTGGCTTGAAAGTCTTGACTATCAACTTCTTCCCTGGAAAGGTGGGGGGAAATGCCATGATGCCTTTTCCTAAGACAAATGCTTTTCTTTTTCTTTTATAGTCTAGTTATGGGTAATAGATTAAGGACTGATTTTTGCCTGCCTCTTTGCAATTCCTGGATATAGGCATCTGATACCACCTCTCTTTTGACTCTGTAAACATTTATAACCAGTTATCCTTAGACTGGCATCTCAGCTGAAACTCTGGGATAACAGGAAATACCAGTGAACATCCTGTTAAATGGTTATTTCCTGACTTCCTGGTCATGGCACACATCAAAATCTATGACACCTGCTCACAGTCTCCCTTACCTGTCTAGCTAGCTGCTAATGCAGAAAGTCACACAGGTGACTGGGTACTTGTCACCACAGCTTCACAAGCTCAGGCGGGCCCTCGGCACTGTCTGAACATTCCTCCTCCTTTCTTGGCTTGCTCACATCTCCACAGCCCACAGGGGCTGTTTCAGGCCCTCACTGTCCTTTTGCACCCATATCTTCCCCTTCCTTCCCCTTCCTTACTTGGGATTCAAATATCTTTGAGACCAACCCTTCCCCTGAAGGATCTCAAAACCTGGTGGGGAAGACTAACACACAAACAGAGGATTATAATATAAGATGAAAATGGCACTGGCAGAGTTCTTTGCAGAGGACAAGATCAGAACCTGCAAAACCTTCGTAAATAATTTTAAGTTGATTCTGTTTTGGTCAAAACTATTTTCTTAAATCTCACTGCCCACTTCAGACTTACTCTTCTAAAAGACCTGTATAGGTTCATATTATTCTCAGCCAGAGTGGTCTAAAGCCATCAGGAAACCCGATAGTTTGGGGCTTGCTTTTTTATTTTCATATGTGATAAGTAGGGAGCTAGGGAAGACTTTGGTGATTTCTGAACTGTTTTACTGTTGGGTATAGGGTAAAGCTATGTATTTTATCACCGTTTGAGATGATTTCACTTCAGTCTGAGTATACACAGCCCTGGACCACTGTACATCCTATGCCAGAGTTGAAATGGTTCTTTCAGAAGCAATCAATGATTTCTGAGTTGTAGCTGGCATGATGGCTTTCATGTGAGGGATTTCTGATTTTTGCTCCATTTGGAAATCTACTCTTATGATAGAATATATGTGTATGAGACCCCTCTCACAGACCACTTCAGATCCCCTCTTTCTGCACAGACTTTGATTCAGGTGCAAACTTAAACCACTTCACCTTCTGCTTACGTACATACCTCTCATCTCCAACTCTGGGATCGCTTATCGATCCCACCAAGAGACCCAACTTAGGGTTCATAGCCACCCAAGGACAACCATTAGAGGTATAGGGGTGTTACCGGCACAGGTGGAGAACTTTTGAGCAATACAGGGTAGGAGTCAGTGGACAAGGTCTCCCCTTTTCCTCCCCACCCATGAGATGCTGTTAAGATGACTTCTGCGGGGCCAGGTCTTACAGGCAGAGCAATCACCAGCAGTTAGCCATGGTCAGTTCTGAAATGCAGCCTTTTTAAAAAACTTGAGTATAGTTGTTTTATACCACCGTGTCAGTTTCTGCTGTCAGCAAAGTCAGTCAGCCACACGTATACATGTATCTCCTCTTTTTTGTCTTTTCCCATTTAGATCACCACAGAGCAGCAAGCAGAGTTCTCTGTGCTATTCAGTAGGCTTTCGTTAGCTATCTATTATATTTTATACATAGTAGTGTCTATATGTCAATCCCAATCTCTTTTTAATTGACTCTCCTTACTTTCCAGCCCTCCTCCCCTTGCCCCCTACTCCCCCCACCCTGTGGGATTGTGCCTCCTAATAAAAACGCATCACACAATCCTTTGCCCTGGGCTTTGCTTTCTGAGGAACTCAGACCAAGATGATATGCATATTTAATTACGATATGGTTAAACGAGTGGGCCCTGAGATCAGAAAAATGAGACTTTAATCCTAGCAAGGTATTTAACCTCTTCATGCCTCAGTTTTATGGTCTGTGAAAAATAACAACCTACTTCAGGTTGGTGTTATATAAGTGTTGAGACTGATGCAGTAGCAGACACATTACATACTCAACTACTGGGTGTTAGTATTATTTTGTACCCATGCCAAACTGTAGTGGAGCAAATGACCCTTAATGTTAAGATAGTGATGCTGGTGCCTTAATTTTAGCAGTGCTTTACCCTTTTCTGAGAGCCTCGTGTTATCACATTCAGTCTTTCCCAACCCAGTGAGTTAGATGAAGCTTGAACTTTGACTTAGCACCTATTTCTAAAAATCTTGGTCTGCAAAGTGTAGACAGTTTAATGAGAAGAAAGGCAAGGTTAAGAGTGTGAGTAATCAGGTTGTGGACGCAGCATCTCCCCTGGGTGATGCAGTGGAAAGGGGCCCTATCTAGCTACTGTTGGCTCGGGTATGGCTCCTCTCTCTTGTTGATTTCTGTAACTCATCATTCTTGGGATTTGAGCCCCTTTGCAACCTCTTTCCTGGTGTCCTCAAATAAACACCATACAGGGTGCTGCCCACAGAAGGGAATCTGATGAGGACAGAGTGGCATTGATCTCAGAACTCTCTCAAAGGGAGGATTTTCTGGTTATATGTCTGTTCAGAGTTGGAGTACTTGAATGAGTGAGAAAAATAATTTTAAAAGGGGATCGTGGAAGGCCTTTGGCTTCAATTCTTAACTGGAGTTTAAATAACAAGGACTCCTGGAAGGTATTAAAGGGAAATTCCTGTTTGTTGACTTGTTGGGCTTTGGCATGTCCTTGTTTTTGGAATTTACCCCATGTAAACTTTGAAGTCATTTTCTATTTGTAGAATTCTGTCCTAGCGCACGTTTGGCCTCTCCAACTGCTTTCCTTAGATGAAGCTTCAGTAAGATGTAACTAAAGAAAATAAACATTTGACTGAAATTACTATAATGTACTTGTAATGAAAGGACAGGTTTAAGAAATACTGTGTATTAGAACGTAAGTTTCCAAAAGTAACTTTTCCAAGATAAAAAAAAAACATCATTTGCAGAGTGGTGACTGAAGATACACTGACTGACTCTAGCTCATTTTTGTTTAATGTGGAATAATTCTATATACTTCAAGGCCAAATCTGCGTCACTTACACTTTAATTGTCAGTTAGATGAATGGAAAATAGCATGCTACTAATTCCAATTTATTTTGCTTTGATATAGTCAAAATTCATGCAGTGGGGAAAAAAAGGAGGTCAGACTATGATCTAACAACTTTTTCTTTTTTTATTATTCACATTTTGCTGTAATTGCTAACATTTAGCAAACAGTCCCACTAAATTACAAACAAAACCCACAGTTGACATTTCTTCTCACAAAAGGAAAATGTGAAGTCCAGTAAAATTACAGACAATTAGAAAAGACATACTTGTATAGTTAATTTTTGTGTTTTTGTGAAGAAATACCATCTATGACCAAAACCTTTTTAAAAAGGTTTGATTGTGTTTCTGTTCAAACTATTTACTTAAATATGGCTGCCCAGTTTTGAATTACTCTTCTCAAAGACCTATAAGCTCATATTATTCTCAACAAAACTGTTTCTCCTAAAGCCATCAGGGCATTTGATAGTTTTGTTTTGTTTTCATATGTTACAAGTGCCAGCTTTTTGTTCAAAATGGGCCTCACAGTTGTCTGAGGGCATTGCTGGTCCATAGATCTGCTACTAATAAAATAAACTCAAAACTGTTCAAGGCAAGAACGAATCTCACAAAGCCCATTTTCGGTGGGGCACAGATACTTGGGAACTTCTCTCCCTTGGGAAAGGAATTGTCTCAGGAGTTGGAGGTTGTCTGTCTGGGCAGCTTCAGTCCTCTGCGACTCTGGGACCATGGTTGAAGTAGGATTTAGAAGCAAACAAAATAGGTAACCACCTCTCTGATGTGAGGAGTATGTATGTGTATGCATGAACCCAAGTTTTTCACCTGCAAGATGGAGGCAATTCTGCCTCCTTCATTGGGTTTATGATGGGAGTTAAAATGAGGCCATTTTTAAAAGGTGTATTTACTTTTTCAAGGTGGGAGCGGTAGAAAAATGTAAATTAATCACCATGAGGATTTGTGTTAGTGGTCTTCATGCTCTGTACATATTTATTTAGTGCCTTGCTTTTCTTTAAAATGGGGATAATGATATTGACCTACTTCAAAAGGTTGATGAGAAGAACAACTAATTACTGTTGGTAAAACACTTTGAAAACATTAAATGCTATCTATGAAAATGCCAAATAATAACTTCATGATGCTGTTGAAAGGATTAATTAGGGAATGTTTGCTTGAACCTTGATCCTCTAATGAAAGGTGTTTCTCCTGTTGCTATTTTTGTGTTAACTATTATCTTGTGTTATAATTTATTAGATAGTAAGTGTCATGGTTAACTGGTTTTTAACCGTTCCCAGGCACAGTTTTGATAATTTTTCTTTGATCAAATGGATTTCAAGTAGAAAAGCATTTTGTTCAATGTCATCCAACTAAACTGACCTTTGCTTGTTTCATGCTGTCACTCACAGCTTCCTAGGGGCTCTCACTCAAGCCTTTCATGGTCTGCTTGAAACATCATACTTAGTGATGGATTCAGAATTTTCTGACTCCTCAGTTTTCTCTAGCCATTTCCTCCACCAATTACAAAAAGAGAATTCTGAAAAATAATTTAAATCATCTCTTATTGAGCATTAGCACTTGGTTAAAAATAAAAATTGGCACTGTTGTTTTCCATACTTAAATTTGCAGATATACAGGCTTACTCTCCTAGCTTATCCTCTTACTTTTCTTGGTGGCAAAAGGGATGGCCTTTAGAAGAGCCAGACATGCCTGAGCGACTTCACTTTCACTTTTCACTTTTATGCATTGGAGAAGGAAATGGCAACCCACTCCAATGTTCTTGCCTGGAGAATCCCAGGGATGGGGTCCGCAGAGTCAGACACGACTGAAGTGACTTAGCAGCAGTAGCAGCAGTATCCCAAAGGGGATTTGATGAAATTCCATTTTCACTTCTTCCTAATGGATGTGATTGTTCCAAATCACTTCACAGTTTTCCAAAGTGATAATTGGGTCAAAGAAACATAGATGATTTCAAAAGCTAAAGAATTCCTTTAAAAGACATCCTTGGCAGCTCACATAATCTGTGGGGAAGCTACAAGTCAAGAACAATGTGCAACTATGTTGCAGAAGTGCCTTCTCTGGACACCAGTTCCCACAGCTTGCCCTGCTCCTCTGCTTTACATTGGTGCTACCAGCAGCTGTCATCGTAACTGTTCTCCTTGCTGCCTGTGAAAATCAGATATTGATGCTGCTGCCACCCATCTCCACGATACATTTTGACAGTCCTTCTCCTTTTATTTAGAGTCTGAGAGGGGTGCATCTAATAAATAGAGCCACAGGAAGGCTGAGAAATCCAGAGCCTGGAAATTCTAACTTAAAAAAATTTTTTTTAACTTTTATTTTTTTTTTACTGGAGTATAATTGCTTTACAATGTTGTGTTAGTTTCTGTACAGGAAAGTGAATATCAGCTACGTGTATACATATATCCCTTCCCTCTTGGACCTCCCTCCCAATCCCCCATCCCAGCCTACTAGGCCATCACAGAGCACTGACCTGGGCTCCCTGTGCTAACACTGCAGGTTCCCACTAGCTATCCATTTTGCACATGGTAGTGTATTTATGTCAAACCTAATCTCCCAATTCATCCCGCCCTCCCCTTCCCCTGCCCTGTCCACGTGTCTGTTCTCTATATCTGTGTCTCTAGTCCTGCCCTGGAACTAGGTTCATCTGTAACAATTTTCTAGTATATGATAGTGTTTTTCTCTTTCCGACTTACTTCACTCTGCATGACAGACTTTAGGTTCATTCATGTCTCTATAAGTGACCCAATTTCATTTCTTTTTATGGCTGAGTAATGTTCCATTGTATATGGGCTCTTCCTCAGCAGCGAAGATGGGACTGGGAATGGGTGTTCTTCAAACGTTAGAAAGTGGCCCAGATGGTGGGTAACCAAAAAGGGTGACAGATATCCATCTACAACAACAGAACTAAGTCTATAAATATGTTCACTTGATTCCTTATTCTTTCTCCTAGAATAAATATTTAGATATTTAAAATTTTAAAGCTGTATCTTTGTTGCTTTTTCTGCTTACAAAATTAAATTCTGCTTGGGACAAAGAAAACCCATTATTAATCTCAATGTTCTTTAATGAATGTCCTCATAGATTTTTTTCCTACACATTTTCTGTCAAATATTTTCTTCTACTAGAGCAATAAAAATTCTCTTCATGGCATACTTGGAAAACAAGGATCAGAAAAGCCACTAAGAAAGGACAACAGACATCTTTATTATTATCTATTGGCATTTGTCTTTGTTTTTTATTCCTTTGGTTTCTATCAGCAAAAGATGGAAACTTGTGCCTATGCTATGCCAGAGTTTTAACCTGCTCCAGATTAACTGACTGCATCACTGTGGTTTTAACTCCCACTGATTTTTTTCTCTAAATTTAATTATTGATTTTATGCTTCTCAACATTGCCAATGATGAAAGCTTTTCTCCCCTTCTTTCCTTTTTTGTTGGATACTGTGCCTGGCTTTACCAAAATCATGAAAATATGTTGGTGACTTTTATAAACCAATAATGTTATTTGTAAAGTTTACCAACAACTTCCCTGCGGCAATTTCTTCAAATCTCAGTTTTGAGATTTCTCATTTGAAACAGATTTTGAATTCCCTCAGTGTTAGGATTCCTAATATTTAAAAGTAAATGGCTGGCCTTGCCTCACTTCGCCGCTGCCGCCAGTTCGCGGCGGCAGCCTGCAGGGAGGCCGACAGGTGGGGCTAGGCACGAGCCCGGTGAGCTCACCCTTGGATCTGACAGCCCAGGGGAGGCCCGAGCCCGGGGAGTAGTTAGGACAGGGCCCTGATTGAGATCTGGCCTCATGTGGCCCCTTAACCGCATCCTGCTTACCTGGGAGAGGCCCTGAGCAAGAACCCAGGTTATATCAAGCTGCGCAAGATCCGGGCAGCCCAGAACACCTCCAAGACGATCGCCACCTCACAGAATCGTATCTATCTCACTGCTGACAACCTCGTGCTCAACCTACAGAATGAAAGTTTCACCCGGGGAAGCGACAGTCTCATCAAGGGTAAGAAATGAGCCTGGTGACCAAGAACTCTGCCTCCAGGGAGGAAGTGGATCTGTTTCTGCCCTGGTGTTTGAGGAGTCACCGTGGGGCCCACCCCACCCCCACCCCGCCATCATGAGATGGTCCCTCTGCATCGCTCCTCTCAGCCCTTCTGATGAACAAGGACTGGCCACTGCTGAGGCAATGACTTTCCTCCCTGTGCTGGCCAGGGGTGTTGGGACAGTGTGATTTCTCAGTGATTTGCTACGGTGTTGATTCCTCCCTCCTGGTCCGGAGGCGATAACCACCACCCTAGGAATTCTCAATAAATTTTTATTACTGAAGCTGAAAAAAAAAAAAAAAGTAAATGGTACTGGAGAAAGTCACTATGTGGACCGCCACCCAAAGTGGATTACTTTCTATCAGTCTGGATATTCGCTTCTCAGCTCTCCTGGTAGTTTTGGGAAGAAATTTGGTCTTGTTTTAATGTAACGGTGTAATGTAATATAATGGTGGCTTCCCTGATAGTGCAGTTGGTAAAGAATCTGCCTGCAATGCAGGAGACCTGGGTTTGATTCCTAGATTGGGAAGATCCCCCAGAGAAGGGAAAGGCTACTCACTCCAGTATTCTGGCCTGGAGAATTCCATAGACTGTGTAGTCCATGGGGTTGCAAAGAGTTGGACACGACTTAGCGGGTTTCACACTTAATGTAATGGTGGAGGCAAAGAAAATTTTCACCATGTAGACATTTCCTAATGCTTTTTCATCATTCACCAGCACTTGACAATTCATTTTTACCCAAAAGAATTTGTTAAATAGTGTATCCAAATAGGCTGTGCTGAACTCTCACCATGAAACAAAGAGTAACTTTCGTAAAACTGAAAAGCCTAGTTTGGTTGGAGCATAAACATTAAAGGTTGTTTTTTTACAATGACGGCCGCAACTGCGCCCGGCAGAGTCATCTTTTCTTTGCCCGTATCTCAAGGAGATCCCACTGAAAGGCCTGTGATAGCTCCAATTTATTCCATCAAGTACTTGGTTCCCTAATTAGGCATTTCATCATGTGAGCTGTGCATATTGCTGGTGAGATGTGGGAGGAGAGCATCCCTCATCTCTTGGTAGGTTAATGCCAAGAAAACACTGGTAAGGAAAAAAGTAAATGAATTTTAAAAATTGTAAAGTTCCTTCTCACCACCAACAGATGAGGGATGTTGCACCCCTGCTTCTCTCTGGTACTCACTGCACACAACTAAGTGCCTCCTTAGGGAACTTTGAGGACTTGACAGAATAAATTGGAGCTATTATTGGAGGTCATTCAGTGAGGCCTCAGTTTGAAAATGTTTGGCTTGCAGATCAATAACTCATAAGTCTGAAACAACTCTGAAAAAAAGAGTTACAGTCTATGATCTATGAGCTGCTGTGGCCCGGGAGGGCGTCATGGACATGAGAAAGCATGTTGGGTTATTCTGACTGGGACAACTTGGAGCAGGATTCTCAAAGAAGCCCTCGGAACACCTACAATCCACTGTATTCAAATAGGGGCCGTGTATTTATCCATGGTGGATACGTGTATAAGTAATGTTTTTAAAGGACATATTAAATGGTCTGTTGGTTAGTGGTAACACACTTAATTTTAAAAACAGATCCATGCTGGTTTGGTTTAAAACACAAAATTCTCTTTCCAGGAAGTATGTTGTAATAGAATCCAGCTACTGATTCAATAAATGTTGATCACCTACTCTGTATGAGGCACTATGTTAGAATAAATAGTTTCTCTGTTCCCTTCTCTATGTATATTAACACACGTGTACATATATACATTTATATCTATGAATCTGTATATATAAAGAATACACATATACAAAATTGGTGGTACAGTAAATTTAGTACAGCATAGGTCCCCAACCTTCAGGATCTAATGCCTGATGATCTGAGGTGGAGCTGATGTAATAATAATAGAAATAAAGTGCACAATAAATGTCATGGACTTGATCATCCCAAAACCATCCCCCCACCCTGTCCGTGGAAAAATTATCTTCCACAAAATCGGTCCCTGGTGCCAAAAAGGTTGGGGATTGCTGTAGTACATTGAATTGACTAAATATGTAACTCTAGTGTTTAAGTTGTTCAGGGACTTCCCTGGTGGCTCAGACAGTAAAGAATCTGCCTGCAAACTGGGAGACCTGGGTTCGATCCCTGGGTCAGGAAGATTCCCCTGCAGAAGGGCATGGCAACCCACTCCACTATTCTTGCCTGGAGAATTCCATGGACAGAAGAACCTGGTGGGCTATAGTCTGTGGGGTCGAAAAGAGTCGGACACGACTGAGTGACTAACACACACATGAATTATCCTGCCGTGTGTAACCTCTTGAAATATTATCACATATAGTTATTTGGGCTTTTTGGGTTTTGGCTCCTCATCCAGTCTCTGAGGTTTTCCAGATCGGACTGTATAGCAGGTTCTGCCTTCCATCCACTCATTACCCCTCAGCGATCATTAGCAGAGCATGCATGCTAAGTCACTTCAGTCGTGTCCGATTCTTTGTGACCCCAGGGACTGTAGCTGCTGCTAAACATCCCACTGATGTAGCCTTTTAGCTGAGAGCAGGGTTCCACTCCTCCGAAAGCCGTGACTTGGCCACAAACTTTGAAGGTAATGTGTTGACTCGACAAGACACTGATGAAAAGGATTTACAGAAAGGTTAAGTACATTACACAAACTTCCGTGTGTCTGGAAATCACCTAGGAATTTATTAAAGAGGAGATTGTGAATCGATAGGCCTGGGGCAGGGCCTGACATTCTGCGTGCAACAAGCTCCCAAGCGAGACCTGGATTCCTTGTCTGGAGCTCCTTGTCCTAGACTCCCGGTGGACCACGCTTGGCCAGAGAAAGGCTATTTGTAACGGCTGCATCAGAGATCAGAGCCTGATAACTGCAGCTGAAGGAATCAGGCGCTCCCCGCAGGCCTAGTTGTCCCCCAACCCCCACCCCATCAGCCCCCCCCCCCCCCCCCCCCCGCTCCCATCCCACCAGCCCGCACGTGGTCGCACAATCAGGACCCTCGGGAGACCACCGCTCTCCGTTCCTTCCCTCATCGCCTCCGCGCCCGGGCTTCCTTCCGGACCAGAGCCGGAGCGCCGCCTCCAGGAGAGCGCGGTCCCCAAAGCCGAAGAGCGACTCACTTGGGACGTCTCCAGTCGCTCCCCCCGGAGACCCGGCAGACCGGTTTTACCTGCCCTCGTCCGGAGGAGGCTACCGACCCAACTCCAGAGCGGCAGAGAGGGCGGGCGGGCTTCCCCGTCCCCCCTCCACCCTGCTCGTCGCCTCTCCCCTTTTCTACCTGACACGCTCGGAGCCGCAGGCAGCGAGGACCCCGCGCAGCAGCTGGTCGAGCTCCGTGTCTAGCAACGTGTGTGAAACCGTTCCACCCAAAACACAAACACCAGCCCCTGACATGTTTTAAGAAACGCCACAGTTGGATGACTGCGGAACCAAAACAGACCAAATGGGGAGGCAAGAAGGGAAAGCAATTGGCCCAGTTCGGTTGGAGGAGCCGCTCGTGTTACACTCCCTTTGCCAGTTAGCGTCGTGGGCGTTTGTTGCTGTGTTAATTACAGTTCTTCCCGGAGTCGGAGGCGAGAACAGCCCTTGTGGAACGATTTCAAGTGGAACGTTCCACTAGAAGGAAAACAACTGCCTTCCTCCCCAGCTGGGGAGGGATTCCCACCAGGCAGCCCTCTGGCCGCCGTGGCGGCGAGGCTGCCCTTCTGAGGCGCGCGCTCTGCGCGCCGCGCGCCACCCGCGCGCCCCTCTCCCTCCGGCTGCTGCGTGCAGCTCGGAAACCCGGACTCTCTGCGCCCAGGGCGGGGGCTCCCTATGCCAGGGCCGGGAGAGGCCGGCCAAGTGCAGATTTGTTGGCTTTTCCAGGGGCTGGAGGGAGGGCACACTTTTCAGCGTTTTTGGTTTTCTCGAGGGTTCCAGGGAGCTCCCGGAGGGGAAGTGGTGCTCGGGAGACCGACCACCTGTTTCATCTTTGGATGCCCAGGACGAGGGTGGTTCAGAAGGAATCAGGGAGGTAGTGGGGCACGGTGGAAAGTACCTGGGATTACAGACAAAATGTGTGTCCATGAGATTTTTTTAGGCAAGAATACTAGAGTAGGTTGCCATTTCCTCCACCAGGGGATCTTCCCAGCCCTGGGATCGAACCGGGGCGTCCTGCATTGCAAGCCGATTCTTTACCTGCTGAGCCATCGGGGAATCCCCACAGACAAAAGGCCCTTGCTCCAAATCCGGTCTCTGCCCCTCAATAAACTTTGTGACCTTGGGCAGGTTGATACTTTTTGCAGTTGGGAGGTTTACTTACCAAGGTCTTGAAGCACTAATACGCTTAAGTGGCACTGACTGTGTTATTGGATTCTTCTAAACCCTGTTCTGACAAGGACCTTATAAAGAAGCACTTTTAAAATTGCCATTTCACAGATGGGAAAACTGAGTCCTAGAGATGTTTATGAAGGTGCCCAAGGTTACACAGCTGAGGAGTGGCAGAGCCCGACTGGAAACAAGGTGCTCCGACTAGGAAGTTTATGCTTTAATTATGCCGCTAAACTAACTGCATGGTAAACAATCATGTGTATGTAAAGTTCCTGGAACAGAGCAGGGTGATAGCTGTTATTGTTTCCATTACTGTAGGCACATAAACATCAGAATGATCCTGACTGAGACACAGTGGACTCATTATTGATTTACAGAGAAAGGGGCAAAGGGGGTGATAGTCCAAGTGGTTATGGGAAATCCATCAAAGGCGACTGGATAGGGAATGGAGCATTAAACATGTGGATCTCAGCTCTAATCCCACTATGTGTCCACACCACCAGCTTGCCAAGTGTGTCTACAGTCTAGACATGGCTTAAGACCCTAGGCAACCGATTAGGTAAAGCCACAGAGAGGGTGCCTTAGCAAAAAGGCCTTGAATCTATAAGTGAAGTGAAAGTGTTAGTCGCTCACAGTCGTGTTCGATTCTTTGTGACCCCACGGGCTAGGACTGTAGCCTGCCAGACTCCTCTGTCCATGGAATTCTCCAGGCAAGAATACTGGAGTGTGTAGCCAGTTGCTTCTCCAGGGGATCTTCCGCACCCAAGGATCGAACCCGGGTCTCCCACATTGCAGGCAGATTCTTTACTGTATCAGCCTGTACTATAGTCTTCTGTCACCCACTGGCTACATGCCTCTTATTTAAGACAGTCCTGAAAATACACAACTGTTGGTTTTCCTGCCATTTAAAAAAATACATTTTTCTTCTGCAGTGCTATTTGAGCTTCCTAAGAGTAAAATTCTTGAAATAGACTCAACAACTGCAATCCAGAAACCGCGGTGTGCACTTGAAACTGACATTTACATATACTTAAGGGCTGGCACAGATGCCTGGGATAATATATGGGAAGTGCTTTGGAATAAAAGCACTAGGCAATGATATTTTAAAAGGAATCCATATATGTTTTGATTGTAATAATAATCTTCATGAGAGAATTCTGTCACTAACATATGGCTTGCACTCAGAGTTTCATGTCCTTCTTGGTAAGGCCGTTTTCAGAATAGTACAGGAATAGAATGGGGAAGTATCAGGTCAGGATCAGGTGATGCTGGGAATGTCTGCCTATGAAGGATTTTCTTAGACATGGAAGGCAGATATTTGGCTCTACAGAAGACAACCTGTTTACCTTTCACCAGGGAAGTGCCCGTTCATCAGGACAATTTAGGAAGGTGGGTATCTATACATTAGTTTCTTATTGCTGTTGCAACAAATTACCGCAAATACAGTGGCTTAAAGCAACTAAGCTTTTATTTAACAGGTCTATGGGTTAACAAACTGGCATAAGCCCCTTTGCCTTGTAGTGTAACATTCATAGGCTCTAAGGAGCAGAATGTGGATAACTCTGGGGGCTATTATTTTGCCTGCTGCACACCGCAGTTGCTTTGGTAAAAAGGATAACATGAATTCATTCATAAATATGTGGTCATCACTTAGTCTGTGAAAGGTTCCATTAGCAAGGACTTCTGAGTCACACAGCCCTGTGTTTTGAGTTCTGGCTTGGCTAATAGCTAGTTATGTTATTTTGGGGGCAGTTATATAATCTTTCTAACCTCAGTCTTTTGCTCTGTCAAGTGGACACAATAATTCTCCAAGTCAGGCTCCAATAGTACGTGAACCTTGAAATTCCAGATGTTCAAGCTGGATTTAGAAAAGGCAGAGGAACTAGAGGTCAAATTGCCAACATCCATTGGATCACAGAAGAAGCAAGAGAATTACAGAAAGACATCTACTTCTGCTTTACTGACTATGCCAAAGCCTTTGACTGTGTGGATCACAACAAACTGTGGAAAATTCTTTAGGAGATGGGAATACCAGAGCACCTTACCTGCTTCCTGAGAAATCTGCATGCTGGTCAAGAAGCAACAGTTAGAACTGGACATGGAACAACAGACTTGTTCCAAATTGAGAAAGGAGTACGTCAGAGCTATATATTGTCACCCTGCTTATTTAACTTATATGCTGTGTGCATCATGTGCAATGCTGGGCTGGATGAAGCATGGGCTGAATGAAGCACAGGCTGGATGAAGTGCAAGTTGGAATCAAGATTGCTGGGAGAGATATCAATAACCTCAGATATGCAGATGACACCACACTTATGGGAGAAAGTGAAGAGGAAGTAAAGAACCGATTATAAAAATGAAAGAGGAGAGTGAAAATGCTGGCTTAAAACTTAACATTCACAAAACGAAGATCATGGCATCTGGTTCCATCACTTTATGGCAAATAGAGTGGGAAACAATGGAAACAGTGGCAGACTTTATTTTCTTGGGCTCCAAAATCCCTGCAGATGGTGACTGCAGCCATAAAATTAAAAGACACTTGCTCCTTGGAAGAAAAGCTATGACCAACCTAGACAGCATATTAAAAAGCAGAGACATTACTTTGCCAACAAATGTCCGTCTAGTCAAAGTTATGGTTTCTCCAGTAGTTGTGTATGGATGTGAGAGTTGGACTAAAAAGAAAGCTGAGTGCCAAAGAATTGATGCTTTTCAACTGTGGTGTTGGGGAAGACTTTTGAGGGTCCCTTGGACTTCAAGGAGATCCAACTAGTCCATCTTAAAGGAAATCAGTCCTGAATATTCATTGAAAGGACTGATGCTGAAGCTGAAGCTCCAATACTTTGGCCACCTGATGCTGCCACCATTGGCCACCTTTTTCCAACTGACTTTTTGGAAAAGACCCTGATGCTGGGAAAGATTGAAGATGGGAGGAGAAGGGGACAACAGAGGATGAGATGATTGGATGGCATCACTGACTGGATGGGCAAGAGTTTGAGCAAGCTCTGGGAGTTGGTGATGGACCAGGAGACCTGGTGTACTGCAGTCCATGGGGTCACAAAGAGTCGGACATGACTGAATGACTGAACTAAACTGAACCTTTCCAGGTTGTTGTTTAAATTAAACAAGAAAATGCTAGAAAGCAGCACAGTGTTTGGCACATGGTAAAGACTCAATGAATGTTTTTATTGTTATTATTGTGTGTCCTTGGATTGCAAAGAAGTAAAATGCATGATATCTGCCCTCATGGAGTTTGGGGAGGAAGGCACACTCATAAATGCAGCTGTCGAGTAGAACACACAGGAACAGATGGTGAAACATATAAAACAGTATCCTGCTTAAGGGCTACATGGGGTCCCAGAGACAGTAAATGCTGTTGAGGAAAATAAGAGAAGATATTTTCAGTTATCAGGAAAGGTAGTAATGGAGCAGGCTGGATGGATGCTGAAACTAGAAGAAAGGTTCACTTCAGTTCAGTCGCTCAGTCGTGTTTGACTCTTGGTGACCCCATGGACTTCAGCATACCAGACTTCCCTGTCCATCACCAACTCCCAGAGCTTACTTAGACTCAAGTCCTTTGAGTCAGTGATTACATCTACAAATGCTGAGCACATGAGTATATACATGGAATGTTACAAGGTGGCAGTAAGTAACAGGATTGTGTTATGAAATGGAGGGTTGGGAAAGAATGTTCATTCATTCATTTTCACAATTTTTTTTTCAGAATGCTTAGGGCAGGAATGGACTATCAGATATGAAGGGAAAACCTTGAAAACTAAGTTATATAGTTAAGATCTTTCCTGGTGATAGCAGGGTGCATTGGACTGTTTCAAAACAGGTACATTCATGATGAAAGCAGTGTTTAGAAAGGTTAATCTGAGGGTAGTATGTGTAGGCTAAGAAGTGAAGAATGCAAAGAAATAGAGGAAAAAAATAGAATGGGAGAGACTCGAGATCTCTTCAAGAAATTAGAGAAAAGGGAACACTGCATGCAAAGATGGGTACGATAAAGGGAAGAAACAGTATGGACCTAATAGAAGCAGAAAATATTAAGAAGAGGTGGCAAGAATACACAGAAGAACTATACAAAAACGATCTTAATGACCCAGAAAACCACGATGGTGTGATCACTCACATAGAGCCAGACATCCTGGAATGCGAAGTCAAGTGGGCCTTAGGAAGCAACACTATGAACAAAGCTAGTGGACGTAATGAAATTCCAGTTGAACTATTTCAAATCCTAAAAGATGATGCTGTGAAAGTGCTGCACTCAATATGTCAGCAAATTTGGAAAACTCAGCAGTGGGCACAGGACTGGACAAGGTCAGTTTTTATTCCAATCCTAAAGAAAGGCAATGCCAAAGAATGTTCGAACTACCACACAGTTGCACTCATTTCACCTGCTAGCAAGGTAATGCTCAAAATTCTCCAAGCTAGCTTTCAATAGTACGTGAACCAAGAACTTCTAAATGTTCAAGCTGGATTTAGAAAAGGCAGAGGAACCAGAGATCAAATTGCCAACAGCCATTGGATCATAGAAAAAGCAAGAGAATTCCAGAAAAACATCTACTTCTGCTTCATTTGCTATACTAAAGCCTTTGACTTTGTGGATCACAGCAAACTGGAAAATTCTTAGAGATGGGAATACTAGATTACCTTACCTGCCTCCTGCAAAACCTGTGTGCATGTCAAGAAGCAATAGTTAGAACTGGACTTGGAACAATGGACTGGTTCAAAATTGGGAAAGGAGTACATCAAAGCTGTATATTGTCACCTTGCTTATTTAATTTATATGCAGAGAACATTATGTGAAATGCCTGGTTGGATGAAGTACAAGCTGGAATCAAGATTGTCAGGAGAAATGTTAATAACCTCAGATATGTAGAGGACACCACCCTTATGGAAGAAAGTGAAGAAAAACTAAAGAGCCTCTTGATAAAAGTGAAACAGGAGAGTGAAAATGCTGGCTTAAAACTCAACATTCACAAAACAAAGATCATGGCATCTGGTCCCATCATTTCATGGCAAATAGAGGGGGAAACAATGGAAACAGTGACAGACTTTATTTTCTTGAGCTCTAAAATCCCTGCAGATGGTGATTGCAGCCATGAAATTAAAAGACACTTGCTCCTTGGAAGAAAAGCTATGACCAACCTAGACAGCATATTAAAAAGCAGAGACATTACTTTACCAACAAAGGTCCATCTAGTCAAAGCTATGGTTTTTCCAGTAGTCATGTATGGATGTGAGAGATGGACCGTAAAGAAGGCTGAGCGCTGACGAATTGATGCTTTTGAACTGTGGTGTTGGAGAAGGCTCTTGAGAGTCCCTTGAACTCCAAGGAAATCAAACCAGTCCATCTTAAAGAAAATCAGTCCTGAATATTCATTGGAAGGACTGATGCTGAAGCTGAAGCTCCAATACTTGGCCACCTGATGCAAAGAGCCAACTCATTAGAAAAGACTCTGCTATCCAAAAGTCTACAAGCAATAAATGCTGGAGAGGGTGTGGAGAAAAGGGAACCCTCTTACACTGTTGGTGGGAATGCAAACTAGTACAGCCACTATGGAAAACAGTGTGGAGATTTCTTAAAAAACTGGAAATAGAACTGCCATATGACCCAGCAATCCCACTTCTGGGCATATACACTGAGGAAACCAGATCTGAAAGAGACACGTGCGCCCCAATGTTCATCGCAGCACTGTTTATAATAGCCAGGACATGGAAGCAACCTAGATGCCCATTAGCAGACGAATGGATAAGGAAGCTGTGGTACATATACACCATGGAATATTACTCAGCCGTTAAAAAGAATTCATTTGAATCAGTTCTAATGAGATGGATGAAACTGGAGCCCATTATACAGAGTGAAGTAAGCCAGAAAGATAAAGAACACTACAGCATACTAACACATATATATGGAATTTAGAAAGATGGTAACGATAACCCTATATGCAAAACAGAAAAAGAGACACAGAAGTACAGAACAGACTTTTGAACTCTGTGGGAGAAGGTGAGGGTGGGATGTTTCGAAAGAACAGCATGTATATTATCTATGGTGAAACAGGTCACCAGCCCAGGTTGGATGCATGAGACAAGTGCTCGGGCCTGGTGTACTGGGAAGACCCAGAGGAATCGGGTGGAGAGGGAGGTGGGAGGGGGGATCGGGATGGGGAATACGTGTAACTCTATGACTGATTCATATCAATGTATGACAAAACCCACTGAAATGTTGTGAAGTAATTAGCCTCCAACTAAAAAATAAACAAATAAAATAAAAAACTATTAGAAAAAAAAAAAAAGAAAAGACTCTGATACTGGGAAAGATTGAAGGCTGGAGGAGAAGGGGATGCCAGAGGACAAGATGGTTGGATGGCATCACTGATTCAGTGGACAGGAGTTTGAGCAAGCTGCGGGAGATGGTGAAGGACAGGGAAGCATGGTGTGCTGCAGTCCACAGGGTCGCAAACAGTCGGACACAACTGAACAACTGAACAACAGCAACAGCAGTGTGTAGGCAAGTTGACAGAAGAGCCTGGAGGTAGAGTGACCTGTTGGGAGATGTTTTCAGTGGTGCAGATAAGAATAGCTGGAGTAGCTGTGATAGGAATCACAGCCTCAGGAAAGAGAATCTATGTAAGAAGATACAATGAAGCAAGGGCAAACAGCCTTGATGATTAAGAGGGAAGAGATCAAACATTCCTGGAAGTCTGTGGATGGCAGTAATAGAAATCGGAAGTAAGTTCAATTTGCGTGTTCCTGTATTTAAGATGTTGGCAGGTCATCCAGGTGGCATATGTCCAGTCGGCATTGGAAATGTGTCGCTGGAACCTCAGGGCAAGATCAAGCTTATAATTCAGTTTGGAAGTCTTCAGCGAAGGAAGAGGTGGTGGCTGACCTCCTCCACAACCGCCCCCCGGCCTTTCTTGGTCAAATCCATTTTAGTGACCAGCCTGGCGATTCCTAGCCTCACCCCTCTATTTCTCATTCCATATTTCCCTTTTCACTCCTTGTTTTAGGCTGAATTGTGTCTCCCTAAAATCCAGAGGTTGGAGTCCTGTCCCCCAGCATCTCAGCTTGTGACTATATTTGGAGATTGAGTCTTTAAAGAGGTGATTAAGGTTCAATAAGGTCATCGGGGTGAATGCTACTCCAATATGACTGGCATCCTTATAAGTAGAGGAGATTAGGAACTTCCCTGGTGGTCCAGTGGCTAAGACTCAATGCCCCCAATACAGGGCACCCCGGTTTGATCCTGGCCAGAGAACTGGATCCCACATGCTGCAGCTAAGAGTTTACTTGCTGCAACTAAAGATCCTGCATGCCACAAGTAAAAGAACACTCAGGCTGCAACTAAAGAACCAAGACCCGGTGAAGCCAGACTCCTCATAGCTCAGTCGGTAAATAATCTGCCTGCAATGCAGGAGACTTGGGTTCGATTCCTGGGTCAGGAAGATGCCCTGGAGAAGGAAATGGAAACTCACTCCAGTATTCTTGCCTGGAGAATCCCATTGTCAGAGGAGCCTGGTGGGTTACAGTCCATGGGGTTGCAAGTTCAGATTAGTTCAGTGGCTCAGTCGGTTGTGTTCGACTATTTGCGACCCCATGGACTGCAGCACACCACACTTCCCTGTCCATCACTAACTCCTGCAGCTTATTCAAACTCATGTCCATGGAGTTGGTGATGCTATTGAACCATCTCATCTTCTGTTGTCCCCGTCTCCTCCTGCCTTCAATCTTTCCCAGAGTCAGGGTCTTTTCAGATGAGTCAGTTCTTCGCCTCAGGTAGCCAAAGTATTGGAGTTTCAGCTTCAGCATCAGACCTTCTAGTGAATATTCAGGACTGACTTCCTTTAGGATGGACTGGTTGGAGCTCCTTGCAGTCCAGGGGATTCTTGAAAGAGTTGAAGTAAATAAAATAAGTATTTAAAAATATTTTTAAAAGAAGAGGAGATTAGGACAAAGACACACATCGAGGAAAGACCATGTGAAGACACAGGGAGAAGACAGTCATCTGTGAACCAAGAAAAGAGGCCTTAGAAAAAAGCAACTCTGTAGATACCTTGATCTTGGATTCCTTGCCTCCAGAATGATAGGAAATCATGAGAAAATAAAATTCTGTTGTCTTAAGCCACCTAGTTTGTGGTACCTTGTCATGGCAGCCCTTTTGAAAGAATGCACACAGCCCAAGGACACAACATAAACCGATTTGAACCAAATGGGTCCAAGATGGCAGACAAGTCAACTTCAACTAGACCTTGATCCTCAATCAGCAAGCTAAATGAAACACTCAGAAGCTCCACGACCATTCCAAGCCATCATCAGAAGACCAAAAAATGGGTGGTGGCCACTTCCTGGAAATCTCTACCCCTTTCCCAAAACAGTTGGAATAATCTTCCCACTCATTAGCGTATGAAATTACCCAGTCCCTAAAAACTAACCACGCCACATTTTGAGGCTGCTGCACTCACCCTCTGTGATGGCCCACCGTCTGTCTGTGGAGTGTGTTTCTCTCTGAATAAATCCACTTCTTACCTATCACTTTGTCTCTCACTGAATTCTTTCTGAGATGAGACATCAAGAACCTGAGCTTCATGAGGTCCTGAAAGCAACCAGGTCACTCATCTCAGTTGGAAGACGGTGGTTTTGTCTGGGTTCGAGTCCCAACCACGTGGGTTATAGTCCCAATCTGAGATAAAGAGTTCCACAGGGACCAGTGTCCTGGTATGACTATCCCATCTGAGGGCACCCCATCTGCCAGTGTATCCCCCCTGCTCACATTTTACCAGCTCTGTTTCCCAGCCATTCATTCTCTGTATATGCTGTGGGTGGTATTGAGTAGTTATCAGCAATATTGTTCCCTGCGAACTGAAAATAAGGTTATTCTTCCCTGATAACAGTGCTCTTATTGCAAGAGGCCCCCCACTGCCCCCACCACGGCGGTCACTCTGGCGTCCAGGGCACGTCTTGGGGGCGAACACGCCTTTCTCAGCACCCGGCTCACAGCTGTCAGAGGACTGTTCAGCCACCTGTTCCTAAGGCTGTCTCTGGCAATGGATTCCTGCATGTGCCTTCCTTTGAAAGTATACTCAGAACAGAAAGAAATGTGTCCTTCCTCATTAATGAGACTGGGAAGTGAGATTTGACCGTACTTATAATTCATGAGTTTTGGTTTTATTTATTTATTTATTTTTTAGTAATGATTCTGAATCTCAGCCCTGCTGTTCAAAACACAAAATAAAGTGCTAGGAGTGTTGAAGACCAAGTCAGGGCTTAAGAAGTAGCCCTCAGAGGAAGGAAACAGAGGGATATTTTTGCACAACCACCTACGAAGAGCTTATCAAGGAAAGGGTCGAATAGCTAGTGCTCAGAAAGCTCCTGTTAGCTCATCTGGATTGATTCCAAGTCCTGACTCGTAGACTTCTGTGACAGTGAAATATTCAGACCAGGACCATGTCCTTGGTGACTTCTGTGTTCATTAGAGCTGGCCTTTATGATGGATTGAGGCCGTTATTATGAGGAAGGTGCTGACGAAATGGTTTCCATCTTCACAGAGGACAGAATGAGAGCAAGTGGGCTGAAGGTGTAGCTATGAGTCAAGTCAGAAATAGCCTGCGTCTCAGGCCATTTTAAAGCCGGCCTGGGTTGTGCTTTAGCTCCCTCCTCTGGGCTTCCCGGGTACTACCCTGCATGTCCCCCCGTTGTTCCATTTACCGTTACTAATACATTGTGGAGTTACGTGTGTCTGTGCCTGTTCTTACCAGCAGACTGTGAACTCCCAAGGGGCATGACTTCATCAGTCTTTGTTCCTCTGCCTCCGCCTCTAGCTGGCATTGGGTGAACCCTCGGTGGAGGTGAATGAATGACTATCTCTTTGTCCTTTGAAAATTACTTAGCGTCCTGGAAATTCTGTTTCTGTGTATATATGGTGTGTGTGTGTGAGAGAGAGAGAGAGAGAAGCTGGGAAAGACCATGAATAAATGACTCTCAGAAATGACTCTGATGACTTCATTCCTTTGGATTTCAAATAAGTATGTGAAGAGTATTGCAAATCCAGCGTATATTGATGGTTAAGACATAATTATTGACTAATCAACAAACAGAGGGCTGGCAAATAGGTATTTGTCAGTGAGAGAGATGTGTGACTTCCTCTCGAGAATTTTTTAGGGAAAATGATGGTGACATTTTTGAGATGAAGTGTGAGCACCTGCTGAATTCAGACTTTCTCTAGACTTGGAAGGTGGCTGGAAGAGGTAACTGTATACTGGTGGTCAGTATAGCTGCCGTTTATGGGCTCCTACTAATGTGTCGGGTGTTTTATTCATGCTGTTTCATTTGATTCTCACATACTTCTTGAGATTTATATTGTTTCCCCCCATTTTACAGATAGGGAAACTGAGGTTCTGAGAAGTCTACTCATTCAGTCACAACTGCATTTATTATGTTCTTGCTGCATGCTAGGCTGTGCTAGGCTCCAGGGCTATGTAGGACACATGTAGTCCTTTTTCCTTAGAGCTTAGAATCTAGCAGGAAAGAGAAACACAAAAGAGGTACGAGACGTGGCTTAACAGCATGCTGTTGCAGCTTATAGCAGGAGGGTGCCCATTAGGAGTTCAGAGTACAGTGGGATACTGAGGAGCAGGCGGCTTGTTACAGTGGGCTTGATAATAAGTGTTCCATGCAAGTACGCACCAGGTGCTCTGGGAGGACACAGGAGGCAATCAGGAAGGCTTCTTGGAGGAGGTGATATCCTACTGAGACCTAAAGGGCAAATAGGAGTTTACTCTTTAATAGGTTAAAAAAGGAGAGGGAAGGAGTGTTTCTAGGGAACAGAATATGCAAAGGCCCAGAAGTGAGAACTAACATGACCCTTGAAAGTTAACCCTGGCTGGAAAATGGATTCTGAGCTAGAAATGAAGTTGGAGAGATAAACAGGGGGACAGATACTAGGGGTTATCATAAAAATCTTAGACTTGATCTCAGGGCAACCAGACAGAGGGTGAAAGCATGAACAAAGCAGGAACAGGTCAAGTGACTGGTCCGAGGTCTTATGACCAGAAATCAGGTTTTATAACTGAGGTTCAGTCTGCCTTTAAAAGCAAAGGTGGAGACTCACTTGTGTTTTCTACCAGTCTTTTTCAACTCCAACTCCCAGCCCACAGGGCTTTCCCATTTCTGTTTCCCTGGGTCTGCAGTAGCTTTGAAAGAGGGTATGTCTCAGCCTAGGGGTAGGTGGGAGATGCTGGCACCAAGAAGTGATTTTCTGACAGTGCTCCTGCCTCCTGACTCCTTTCTATCCGTTTTCTTGGGGTTGACATTGCTGATCACTACACAGGTGTGCAAGCACATGCTGGCTTCTTCTGGTGGTGTGGAAGCAGCCAGTCCAGCTGCATCAGGAAGTTTTTTACTACTTCACTAAAGCAGGAGAAGAAAAAGAACCAGGTTCCCCCCTTGTAAGAGGAGTAGGTGTTGGATGGGCAAGAGAAGACACTTGGGTTCTCTCTGCTGCCAGTTGCGTTCTTGCTGGTTGCATTTGAGATACATGTGCTTGTGTTTTGTTTTGCATTGTTTTCCTGTATACCTCCTCACTGGAGGGCTGCCGTTATACCCAATATTTAACTAAATCTATGAACCATTATTTCATATTTTGGAACCCCGAAATGTTAAAATGCTTTCATGGTAAACAAAACATTTTCAAGAATTGCTCAATAGAATTTACAAAAATAAACTTGCTTTCTTTATCTGTAGATTTTCAGCAGGATGGCTACCTTCCTTCATTTTTTCCCCCTTTTTACTATTGTGTAGCAGGTAAGGGTACAGTCTCTCCCAGACCATCTGATTTCAAATCCTGACTCTAACATTTTCCAGCTGATGACCATAGGAAAATTTCTTAATGTTTCTGTACCTCCATTTCTTTCTTTCTGTAAGAAAGAGATAATAAGCATATTTGTCCCATAATCTGATTATGAGGATTTGATGAATTAATCAGAATGATGTCTGACACCTAGGAGGTACTTCAAAAGTATCCAACTTTCAGGATTTAGCTTGTATACTTTTTTGTTTTTGTTTGTTTTTGAGGTATTCGCCCTCAACCCCAAATGAGCTTCTAGGAAGGGCTTTGGACAAGTAAGTTGTGCTGACCTTTACCCTGAGCACCCTCTCCATGTGAAGTCCATCACCATTCAAGGAGATGATTAGAAGATGAGGCTTCTCTGAGAATGGAAGGAGGAAGTTACAGCTCTGCTTTGCTAAAGTTTCTGAGTGTTCAGAAGCATTTGCAAAAGTTGAACTAATATCCTGTATGTTAAGACCCATCGCATCAATCATTCCCAATAGCGTTTTGGGGGAACATAGAGCACACAGCTCAGTGACAAACTGCAGAACCACAAGTGACTTTTTTTTAATGTAGATAATGTACATCATATGAGTGAAATTTCAATTTTTCCCAAGTCACAGAGGAATGTACTTTTAGCAAGTATTGTTATGTAGCTGGCTTTCTGTTAAAGCTAGGTGAACTCCTTTGTTTTGAACTCAGTTTTCATTACAGGTCAATTAATTCTTTAGCTCTGAATATGTAACTTTTAATTTTTTTTTCTGAAACAGCTTTAATCAGAAAATGCATGCACGAGTGTAAGAGAAGGCTGCCCTTTGAGTCTTCTCAACAGAGGCTGTGACAAGCAAGTTCTCGACAGTCTGCATTGCCTGGGAATGTGCAGGTGACAATGAAGACAGCCGGGGAGGGACAGGAGTGGGCATATGGTCCTCGTTGGCACAGCACACCAAAGTAATTAAAAGTGTCTTAAAATGCAGAAACCCCCCAAACTGTAAAGTATATCATGGTAGATGTCAAATTAGCATTTTCTGCCTCTTTTTAACAATGCCATAATCTCATTAATCTACAGAAGGAACCAAATGCATGGACTCCAACCAGTTGGCTGGACATATGTTGCATATTGGACTGGCCATTTGGCTGGATCCGATTAAAGTAGAGAAATTGCATTTTATTTTGGGCACTGAACCCAAATGTGGACCTGCTTATTACTTTTTGAGCTCCTTTTCTAAAGTGATAGGTTTGTAAGTGCCAAAAATTCAGTACCAACTTGAGTTGGGGAAAAAAAAAGCCTAAAAGAAACTCTACAGAGGAAAGGAACAAGGATTAGAGAATGGAGATGTGAGGCTGGTTTCAGATTAAATAGCAGCATTCACAATGTTAAATATTAGAACTGTCAAGCCCACTTATGGGCTCCGTTGATTAGAATATTTTTTAATTTTGCATGTATCGTACTCTCAAGCCTTTCAGCATAATGCTTTGTTTTAACATTCTTTATTACTAAGGAGACACAGGAGATGCGAGTTTGATTCCTGGGTCAGGAAGATCCCCTGGAGGAGGAAATGGCAACCCACTGCAGTATCTTGCCTGGAAACCCTATGGACAAAGAAGCCTGGTGGCCTACAGTCCATGGGTCTCAAAGAGTTGGACACAACTGAAGTGACTAATAACAGCAACAATGTAGACAACAATATTACTAAGTATTAAAACAAAAATCTTCTAAATAGTTCTGAAAGCAAAATGAACGTGTATTGCTTACCTACATGGATTTACCCACTGTCTTAGTTCGAGTCACTATAACATTTTATCACAGACTGTGTGGCTTAAACAACAGAAAATGATTCTTCACAGTTCTGATGGCTAAAAGTCCAAGTTCAAGGTGCTGGTTGATTTGGTATCTACTGGGATTGTCTTTCTGATCTGGCTTCGTGGTATTCTCACATGGGAGGGAGACAGATTGTCTTTCTTGTGGAGTCTCTTCTTATAAGGGGTGCTAATCCCATTCATGTGGGCTTAACCCTCACAACCTAGGCACTGCACAAAGATCCCACATCCAAATATCATCACATTAGGGATTAAGTCTTCAAAATACAGATTTTGGGTGGATACCTTCACTCCATAGCACCCACTAACGTTTCTGGGGCATTAGTTATGTGCTTAACACATTGTACTAAGCATTATAAGAATGGAAGTTTGCTGTGACACTGTAAAGTATTTGTGGTTATGGTAAGTTCACAACGAGCTCTCGTCCTGGATAAAGTATGTTATTTTCAGAAAAATGCAAAGTGTAATGGAGATTCGAGGCAGGCGAGGTCATATCTGATGTGAATTGATTTAGAGGGACAGGTGGACTTGGAGTCAGAAGAACCTGCATAAGGGAGGTAGCATTTATTTGGAAAGATGGCGGTGGCATTCTGACAGGCAGAAATGGGAGCAAGAAGGTGACTGGGAGTTTCAAGAGTAAAGGGTGGAAGGTAGGAAATCACAGGAAGCTGTGCAAAGGTGGGCACTGGGGGGCTGAGTTGAGGAAGGTAGCCATTAGAATCACCTCGTGGTGAGGACTCAATGGCAGATCAAAGACTTGAGCAGGCTGTGGGAGCTACGGAAGGTACTGGAGCAGAGGAATGACAAAAAATGGAATGACAAAAACTGGACCCATTCTTTAGGACGAATAACATGGCACTGTGTGATGTGGGGGAGAGACTGGTGAGAAGATCAGTTAGGAGATGATGATGGCAGACCAGGTGAGACAGGATGAAATTCTCCTCTGAGAAAGGGCAGTGAAAAGAAGAGATGGACAGCCAGAGTCACTGTGGAAATAGAAGCCGAGGGCTACGGACATCGAGTGGCTGCAGGGGGATGCAACAGCATCATGGAACTTCAAAATTATTTTAAACAATAACAACCATTATGCATTTGTAAGCAGTTTAGTTCTTATAAGGCTCTCTGGTTGATAGCCAGTTTAACAGACAATAATCTGCTTTTATTAAAGATCCTTTGCAAAAGCTAAGTCTTTTCATTCCCATAAGGGTAGGTTGAGCCATGTTCAGAGCAGGATGGATGTGGGTGGGACGGTGTGCAGGACTCATGTTCTGTTTTAAACTGTCCAACTCTGCACTCTAGAGGTTAGACCTTCTTGTTAGCATGTTAGAAAAATTAAAAAACCTGACAGGATGACCAGAAGTTGGAATTGTCCTTAGGACTTCAAAATGCCACACACAGATCCTTCCACATGAATGTTTTCATAAGATCTTGACACTGACTATTTTTTCATCAGTTTTACAAGAATTTCTGCCAAGATGGTGGATGGGATGGAGAAATGTGTTGGTGAGAATTTCAAGGGCTGCAGTTCCAATAACCCTGCAATATCGCTATGGAGTTTTAAGATCAAACGCTGCTCCTGGCTGGACATACAATGGCCTTGAGAGGCGCTCAGGTGGGTGGAGAAAAGAGATTTCCCCTCTGGTAGGGTGTTCTTTCAACCTAGGCCCTAAATCCAGAGTTCAGATGCAAGCACATCTCAGTTTTAGGAGAGATAGTAGCTGTTTGATTTCATTAATCTCTCTTTTTGTGGCAGTAGAATTTTCTGTAAGGAAATGAGACCTCTGAGACTCTTGGCATAGAAACATTAAATTAGGAATCTATCCATGAAGACTTTTCTGAATTTAATTAAGTGACAATCTCTGGGGATTGAGCGGCATATAGAGTAATAAACCCATCACATAGAATGGCTAAATACGTGCATTTTAGTGCAAACTTGTTACTATTATAATAAGATCCTAGTGTTACATGAAAGCATTCAGAAATGAATATTTTTGAAGAAATACTTGCTAGCAATTTTTTGTCTTGATATTGTGATTCCGAGGTAGGCAAATGTGAATTAAAATGTGTTTCCGGAGTTCAAGCGAAGATAGCAAATAAACACGAACATTTTGGGTTTTTCTCCCTTGGGGGAGAGGCTGCTGAAGAGTAGGGGCTCTTTCTGTCTTGTGATGGGGAACTTCTGGGAAACTTCTGCATTGTGTTCTGTGCTTGTGCTAGAGGTTTTCAACAGAACACACCAGCTTCTAAGAATTCCTATTGAATCTCTTAGGGTTTTCCCTAGGAACCCTCTGATACTTTGGGGCAGAAACAGCTTATGGAGGGTAGGGGAGTTATAATACATTAAATAAACCTTGGAATTTAACTGCACACTATTCAGAGCCAGTCGTGGCTCAGTGGTAAAAGAATCCGCCTGCCAATGCAGGAGACGCAGGAGACACTGATTTGATCCCTGAGTAAAGAAGTTCCCCTGGAGGAGGAAATGGCAACCCACTCCAGTATTGCTGGGATAATCCCATGGACAGAGGACCCTGGAAGGCTACAGTCCATGGGGTCACAAAGAGTCAGACACGGCTGAAAGACTGAGCATACACACATGCACATTCAGTACATGCAGACCTGCCTACTTCCTTACTGAGAGGAATGTCTATTAATTGTAGGGCAGTGAAGGGGGGTGTGTGTATAATGGCATATTTTTAGGAGGGCTGATGCAATTCCATTTCACATTTATTGATTACAATGGACAGTGGAGGTGTATTTTGGTTTGATGTTGGGCTGTCTTCTTTAAGAGTCTTGCTCCCTTTCTGTGACAGGTATATTTATTTAGTGACAGCTTGGAAAATTTTAAAGCCATTGGCATTTTTTTTTTAAAGAAAGAACTGCCTTAATATTTTCCTTCCCTGAGAGGGAAGGAATTCCTTTATAAGAGAGGAACTTCTGAGCTCATTTAGTCGATGATGAAAACTAATTAACCAAGGCATTAAGTTAGCTCACCCCCGCTGGTGATGTCAGTGGCAGAAACTGCTCGGCTTCAGTGAGCTCTAGGGTGAGAGCTGGATCCGAGTGCTGGCTTTGCTCCTCCTTATATCTGTCACATTGGGCAGGTCTTCTAGATTTCTGGGCCTCCGTTACCTCTTGTGTGAAATGGGGATGTGATAGATGAGAGAATGTATGTGGGAACCTAGAACCATATCTTGTACCTAATTGGTGCTCAGTAAATATTAGTGGCCGATGGCATCTTTAATATTAATAACAAGCCTGCTCCAAATCCCGTTGCTCGTTGGCACCTTGCTACCAGTGGTGACTGCGCCTGCCTCTGGCCAGAATAGGAATGGCTGGCCGTTGATATAAGTGATGAGCTTTAACTTATAGCCCGGGTCCTCCCCATCTCATTCCCATCTCTTTCTAGCCCCATGCACTTTCCCTTCTCTTTGGCTGCCCTTGGATTGGAGTAGCCTGTGCATATCGTGCTTAGACTTCAAGGGCAATTGTTAGACAAGAGCCTCACTTGGAGGTCTGTGTAATCGAGAGCCAGAAACCAGGACAGGCTGTGAAGCTATATAGGCTGGGTCTGAAGCCTAGTTCACATCCTATGATCTGAGGATGCCTGGACCGAGGAGCTGGCATAGCACAGTGATCTCAGGCTTGAGTGATGGGGTAAAACTGTCTATGTTGAAATTCTTACTCCCTACATACATTTCTTTAGTCTCCCCCAGAGTCAGTTCCTTCATTTATAGGGTGGAATACTGGTTCTCACCTCACCAGGCTGTTGGGAGGATTGAAATGACAAAAGTCATGGATTAACATACTTTCCACAAATATTAACTGTTATTATCATCACAGGAACCCTGCCTCTGCCACCTAGTAGTTGTTTGTGATCTTGGGCATGTTACTTAACCTCCCCAAGCCTTGGTTTTCTCATCTGGAAAATGGGGTTAATAATAATCTTTGCCTCATAGAATTAGCATCAAGACTAAATGGTATTATAATAAGTACTCAGCTCAGAATTATAGTAAGTACCCAATATTTGTTATATTGTTATTACCATCAGAGTACGACCATGGGTAAGTTATTTAACCTCTCAGAGGCTTACCTGTAAACTTGGAATAGTTAATATCTATCTCATAAAGATGGAAGGAACAGATGTAATAATGTACATGAGGGACATGATGCATAGTAGATTCTCGATGAAGTGAGCTGTATCATTATTTCCCCAAATTAGTTTTCATGCTGGCTTCCCTGATGGCTCAGACAGTAAAGAATCTGGCTGCAATGCAGGAGACCCTGGTTTGATCCCTGGGTTGGGAAGACCCCCTGAAGAAGGAAATGGCAACCCACTCCAGTATTCTTGCCTGGAGAATCCCATGAACAGAGGAGCCTGGCGGGCTATATTCTGTGGGGTCGCAAACAGTTGTACACGACTAAGTGACTAAGGCTTTTTTTTTCAGCCTTCATGCTGGAGTGCCCTCACTGGCTGAGGGCCCTCTGTGGCCAGCTTCACGCCTTTCATTCACTGCCCGAGTTGAACCACATTCCCCACAGAATTGACATGTTTCCAGAGTGAGTCCTAGTCCAGGTATCACGGTGCCATCCAACCCCTGCCTGGACGGGGCCGACGTAATTGCTTTGCACACAGACATTGCTCCCAGGGCCCCAGTGGCGGCCTGGCCTGTGAGGTTGCTGTATTTGATTTTTGTAGGTCAACAAACAAACATTTGAAATTAAATAAGCCTGTTAGTCATGGCAGGTTCAGGTTGCTGCAATTAGCTCCTGTTTGGCCTGCTGTAGCAGCCGCAGGCCTGTGCTTCTTACTGCCAGTGTAGCAAGAAAACAAGAGTCCCAGAGCTCTGAGGGAGCTGCGGCTGAAAGCCCTTGACGCTGATGCTTCAGGACAGACGCTGGCAAAATCCTCTTCCTGCGGCGGTGGTGGCGGCGGCGAGTGTGGGCCTTTCATTTTTCAGGCTGCAGAGAGTCATGGAACGAGCTATTAGGTTTAGCATTGGGAATACAAAGATGGCCTCGACGTGGTCTCTGATGGCAGGGACCTGTGATGGTGACAGTGACAAGGATGGCCACGCAGAGACCAGGGCGCAAACAAGGGTTACATCTTCTCACTGGCCCCAGGGCTGAAGCCCCTTCAGGTTCAGACTGTTCTTTGGGTCTGGCTGGGGTCGGGTGGGCTTCTCCAGGTGTGGCTGCCTGCTGGGTCCTGGACCAGCTTACCTGTCAGCGCCCTACTGCTCCCTTTGGTCCCTCCTCCTGCTCAGGCCTAGCTCCTCTCGCTGCTCAGAAACTCTGAGCCACCTGGACCCCAGCTTAGCCTCCCTTTCTATTTCCTAGAAATTCACCACCTTTTAGGCTGCATTACAGTCTCTGAATATCATTACCCTGCCATCTGCCAAACTGGTGATGCATTTTATCATAATGATAGAGATAATAATACTAGTGATAACAATACATTGCTTTGGTAAAATTCTTTTGATTTTTCAGAGCAAATAGTATTTTTATCTCATTTTTCTCCCCCTTGAACACTACATATGCATATTCATCATCTCCACCAGGCATTTATAGAGTATCAGAGATGTTTGTCAGTCTTGGAGGTACATGTGAGTTAAGTTGCTTCAGTTGTGTCCAGTTCCTTGCAACCCGAAGGACTATAGCCTGCCAGGCTCCTCTGTCCTTGGGATTCTCCAGGCAAAATACTGGAGTGGGTTGCCATGCCCTCCTCCAGGGCATCTTCCTGACCCAGGGTTCAAACCCGTGTCTTTTTGATCTCCTCCATTGGCAGCTAGGTTCTTTACTGCTAGCGCCACCTGGGAAGCCCTTGGAAGTACAAAGAAGCATAATATACAATGCCCACTGACCCACTCTCTTCTCTCCAGAGGGAAGAGCTATGGAAAATCAAAACAACATGAGCTTTATAAACCTCCCAGCTACTCAGTAGCTCTGCGACCTTTGGCATGTTGTATAACCTCAGTTTTCATGCCTGTAATATATGAATAAAAATAGAACTTCAGGTATTTCCCTGGTGGTCCAGTGGTTAGGAATCTGCCTGCCAATGCAGGGGACATGGGTTTGATCCTTGGTCTGGGAAGAATCCACACGCTAAAGAGCAGCTAGGCCCATGTGCCACAACTACTGAAGCCCACGAGCCCTAGAGCCTGTGCTCTGCAACAAGGGAAGCCACCTCGATGGGAAACCCCACATCTAGAGAGTGGTCCCTGCTCACCACAGCTAGAGAAAGCTGGCATACGAGGAAGACCCAGCACAGCCAAAAAAAAAAAAGAACTTCATTCTTAGGATCCTTTTATGTCTGAGTCTTACATACAATCCCAGCAAATTTCAGCAATAAATAGGTACCCAAAATGTGCTAAAGACTTTAAAAGTATGATCTCCTACACCTTATTATAGCTTGGCAAGCTGAGTGCCACCACTCCCATCTTACAGGTGAGGAAACTGAGGCCTAGAGACTTTGTGAACGTCACAATTATGTGGAAAGGCTGGGAGGCAAACTCAGATCTTGTCTAGATACCTATTCTTTGCAGTACAGCCTCAGGAAGTTCATTAGACCCCAAACTCAAAAGTGGTACAAATGCAGAAAACTAGAGGGACACAGAAGCAGGCTCAAGAGGTGGGAACCCAGTTTTTCTGAACATGCTCTTGATTCTGCCATATTTTAATTTTTATGCATATATATATATATATGTATGTATTTATTTGCCTGCGCTGCATAGTTGTCTGTGCCATCTTTAGTTGTGGCATGTGGGATCTAGTTCCCTGACCAGGGATCGAACCTGAGCTCCCTGTATTGGGAGCACAGAGTCTTAGTCACCGAACCACCGGTGGGAAGTCTCTGTACTTCTACATACTCTAATAAGAAAAAACCGTTCGTGTACTATTCCTGAGTACTTTGTGTTTATATCAGTGTTGGCATGTAGTTAGACATTTTGCTTTCAGTCAACGCTAGTGTGAGATATTTTTATTCAAAGTTTTGCTCAATTAAAAAGGGGCATTTTGTTTAAATGTGAGTATTTCGGTGACAGCAAGGCCAAATACACTGTATGCTGCTTTGTGACTCAATTTGGCATCAGCGCCCTCTGGTGGTAAATCTTGGAAATACTTGCTTCTTACAGAGTCCGAAGAACCAAAGAAAAAATCTTGGATTTACCAAAGATCTTTCTGACATCTCTTGCTAAAATATTAACCTTGGTATCCTTAATTTTTTTTATAGAAATATTTTTAAGAGTCCTAAACTGTGAGAAAGAGGTGACTCTTTACACAAACATTGGCTGTATTTGCCTTTAATGGTTTTCAGTGGTATATATTTTAAAATCAACAATGTTGTGCTATATGAGTTAATGTCAAGAAAAGTGAATATAGCCTAAAGATTTTTACTTGTTGCCTTCTCCACAGTCATTTTGGAGAATGTTGTATTGGAATAAACTTTTCAATTATTTATGTTTTTTTTCCTGCATAAAATACATAAAAAAAAAGTTTTTCCTCCATAAAATACATAAAAAAAAAAAAAAGACAAGACATTCAAGTCGGATTTTGCTCGGGTTTGTTTGGAGTCATTGTTCCAAAGCCCTTGGTTGAAGGTTGGATATTCACTTTTTTCCCTCAGATGCGCAGGAATCTAAAGGCGGAGTTGGAAGTAAATTGTGTGTTTGCTGAAAGGAAAGTATTACTGACATTTCCATATTTTCCCTCAGCTTCTCAAGTGTGGCATCTAATTCTCCGGTCCCCCGGATATCCTGAGTGGTGTTCTTCTGAAAGGGGTTATGTGAGCAGGTGCCACAGGCCAGCCACTGTGTCAGGTGTTTTACATCCTGTTTAACCCTCTCAACAAGCCTTTGAGATTGTTTGATATACCCTTGTTTTCTGTAAGAAAGGCCCAGAGAACTGAAGTCACCTGCTACCCAGCTGTGAATGGCAGACCCGGGGTTCAGCCTCAAGTCCGACCTCTTGGTTTATGGCTTTGCCGTCTTCCTGTGCACGACTCCAAATGCGGGGTCGTGTTCACATGCAGCTCCAAGCCCAAACTGCAACTGTGCGCTTGGCTGTGTGTTATGTTTCATCAGGGGAAAGTAGCAGCGAGGCTAATGTGTTTGTGTAAACAGCCTTGGCTGACACGGGGCAGTGTCACCTCTACAGAGCCATAGGAAGCAGAAAGCCCTGCTTTGCCCCCTACCCATAAGTTAAGAGAAAAACCTCTCGATGACCTGCACTCCTGATGGTGAGATTTGCACAAAGCCATGCCTGTGCAGCCCGTGGCAGCTCTTTCACATGCAGGAGCCGCCTCCAGGCCCAAGTTAAAACCCTTGAAGTGGACCCTGTCCTCCAGCAACTAGACCCAGCCCACACTCACATCTCACCGTCTCTCTTGGCCCCTGACTTTGCTATTCATTTGCATCCTGGCCCTGAGGCTTGAGACCCGTTGGTACTTTCTTAGTTATGAGGTGGTTGTTTAGTCTCCGTCGTGTCCACCTCTTTTGCGACTCTCTGGACTGTAGCCCACCAGACTCCTCTGTCCTTGGGATTTCCCAGGCAAGAATACTAGAGGGAATTGCCATTTCCTTCTCCAGGGGATCTTCCTGACTCAGGGATCAAACCTGCATTTCCTGCATTGGCAGGCAGATTCTTTACCACTGAAGATGTTAACTCCAGGCAATTCTGTCTCCTTTGCTTGAAAAAAGTACTTTGTAAAAATACTTAACTGTCCTAATCTATTCACTCATACAACACTGATATACTGTTGTCAGGAGGGTAAACTGACTCTTTGGAGACAGCTTGGCAGTGGCTATTTTGCAATCTCATTTCCAGGAATAATTTATTCTTATATAACTACCCACACATGTGCATTTATAGGAATGTTTGTTAAAAAAAAAAAGGAGGGAAGGAAAAAACCCTCTCCTATCTATTAACAGGGTACTAATTAAACAAATTATGGCTACTTGATTCCACTGTGTGTTTATAATATAGAATCAAACAGCTGTTAAAAAAAACCAATGACATGGATATATTATGTTCATGTTCTCACAATATATAGCTGGAAATGGTTCTATAATAAACTGTTCAATTTAAAAAGACAAGTTGCACAACAGTGTGTATAGTAGAAAAATTGTATGAATTTCTACATTCATAGAAAAAATATTTGAAGTGATAGATACCAAACTGTTAACAGTGGGTGGCCCCTGAGGAATGGAATTGGGGATGAGGAAGGAGTAGGGTAGAAGGGCGAGTATCTATTTTCCACTAGGAAAATTCACAATTATTTAAATTTTTTCTCTTTTATTCTATTTATTAATTTTTAATAGATTGATAATTGCTTTACAATACTGGTTTGGTTTCTGCCACACATCAACATGAATTAGCCATAGGTGTACATATGTCCCGTCCCACTGGAACCTCATTCCCACCCTTTCCCATCCCTCTAGGTGGTTATAAAGCCCCAGTTTGAGTTCCCTGAGTCATATAGAAAATTTGCATTGGCTATCTATTTTACATATGGCAGTGTATATGCGTCCGTGCTACTCTCTCCAATCATCTCACCCTCTTCCTACTCTCCCCACCCTTGTCCCTAAGTCTGTTCTCTATGCCTGTGTCTCCACTGTTGTGCTGCGAATAGGTTCATCAGCCCCATATTTCTGGATTCCATATATATGCGTTAATATACAATATTTGTTTTTCTCTTTCTGACTTAGTTCACTTTGTATTAAATTTTTTAAAATAGTAAACATGTCTGGGAATTTAAAAAGAATGATTTCTATATATTAACTTCAGCAAAAATATTTGAAACAGAATTCTGCCAAGAATATAGATATGGAGTATTTTGGGTCCGCTTTATCATGTAGACATCCTGTTCCTCTTATGTCTGAGATTCACCTTGGCCAGTGCCCCTTGAGCTTATGTTAGGTGGACCTGAAGGCCAAAGTGTGTGAAAGCCAAACTGTGGTCAGTGTTGGCAAGTAGACTCTGGCTCCGCCACATTTCACACCCTGTCCCCCCCAACTTTGCCATAGACCTTTCTGGGATAGCATCAGAAACAGGAATTCATAGTGAAGGAAAGTGATATGGCCTGGTAAGAACAGAAATAAATTAGGAGGTGTAGTGGAAGAAAGTCCAGTTCAGCAAACTGGAGGTAGCCTCCGGAAGGTTCTCCAGACCTTAGGTGGGGGGCCCAGTCCCTAGGGAAACGCTGGTTCCCATCAGTGGACATGTGGTAGGCTGGAGGCTGACAGTACCATGGCATTATCTGGGTCCTAGAGGGTGTGGGGGATACCAGGTCAATCGCCAAACATTAGGTGTAAGGAATAAAGTCATCCAGAGTGGACCATGGGGTGGGCAGGGGTCTCAAGAATGAAGCAGAAGTCCTCCAAAAGTCTTCCTGCAGAAGGTCAGCATTGGTGAGACCTGGGCTTGGGGGTGCCCTGAGTATTCAGGGGAGGAGGGAGGGGTTCAGGCTCTGCTGGGGGAGGGGCATGCAGAGGCAGCAGCTGCAGATGGCTTGAGAGGTGGGAAATTTCACCTCTTCTGGTTTCCAGTCACCCCAGTTTCTTAAAAGTAACTGAGTTGAGTGTGGGTGTTGGGTGAGAGTAGGTAGGACTGGAATGGCTTAATGAACAAGTGAAGCTGCCACGTTGCTACCAGAGGACCTCTGTCTCTCCAGGTAGCCTCATGCCCCACTCCCTCAATGTGCAGGCTGCCCAAAAGTCACCTTCTCAGGGAGGCCTCACCTGACCACCCTACTTTATATTGCACCCCAAATTTCCCTTACTTTCCTCGTCACCCCCCAGTAGTGATCACTACAAAATTTACTTATTTTTTTATTCCTACCTTTCCTCAAAGTCTCCTTCTTGCATCCTTGAATGTAAATTCTATGAGAAAGCACAGTGTTTTTATTTTTCCTGGTTGTCAACAAACACCAGTGCTGAGTGAGTGAGTGAAGCCATGTGACCCCCTAGGACTGTAGCCTGCCTGCCAGGCTCTTCTGTCCATGGGATTTTCCAGCAAGAATATTGGAGTGGGTTGCCATTTCTTTCTCTAGTGGATCTTCTCGACCCAGGGATCAAACCTGGGTCTCCCACCTAACACCAGGAGTATTCTGTAAAGATGGGTTGAATGAATCAACTGTAAGTGGTAGGGGACTTGAGATCCTTTGGTCAGAAAATGTCTCCCAGATATGCAGAAACCATTTCCAAACCATTTCCAAAGACCTACTCTGTTTCTCCTCCTTACACTCTCAAATCCCTATGGATTTAGATCTTGGCATTCAGCCCAGGAGATATGATTGCTGACAGAAGTTGAGGTAATCAGTAGAGAGTGTGAGTTTCGAATCAGATAGATCCACATTGGAATCGAAGCCTTTCCACATACCAGCTGTGTGACTCTGGGGAAATTACCTTCTTTCACACTGAGAATGAAATGTATGTGTGAATGCATGAAGCCTGACATGTAGTTGCCATTAATAAATGGGAGCTCATACCACCAAAGATGGAGATGGATGAAAGGAATGGAGCAATGAATCTTAAAAAGGTATTTTTCCTCTTCATAGTCATTTAATCTGCCTTTGATGAAAATATCAGGGAGCCCCCTCTCATTCAAGTTAATTTTAATATATCAAGAGATTCCAAGTTTGTCTCTCAATAAGATAAATTATTTTTTTAAGCCCAAATAAGCACAGGGTCTTGGAGTCAGGCAACGCCTTTGAGCCTTGGACCTCCCTTCCGGGAAGTTGGGTAGAAACCACAGGACATCTCATGCCTGGGAAGCTGCACGTGATGCCCAGCAGACAATTCACACAGACCCAACATCTGGAGCCAGGTTACCCGTGCAGGTGGCAAAGAACAAAATGCAAAACCTGTGGGTTCAGCTGAGGCAGTCAAAGCAGAGAGAGTCTGAGAAAGTGGATGAAAAGTGAGCCAGAACTGAAGCCCAGGCAGGTGGCTGTGGCAGCTTTTTATGTAGAGCCCACGACCCCAGGTGAAGACAGGAGATTGAAGAAGGGAGCTGAGGCCTACCTAGGCCCCACCTCCTCAACAGCCCAGAGCGGGGCTCCAGGGTTGCCTCCCCCTGCTCACCCGGACTCAATGGCTGTTCTGTTGCTTGGCTTCTCCCCCATCTTTCTTCCCTGTCTCTCTTACTGCTTTCTTCTGGGAGCATCTCTTTTAAAAAGCCCTTGCACCTGAATCATCAACTCAGGCTCTGCTTCTGGGAGAAATCAACTGAAGACTATGACTTCTCACTTCAGGATTCAACAGCTCAGAAAAGGATTCTGATGGCCAGTTAAGGTCACATGATTGACAGCTTCTCCTTCATTTTTCCTCCCTCCCCCATGCCCACGTGCTCTGATCTAGCTTGCTCCCATAGATTCAGGCTCTTAGTGACAGGCATTGAACCAGGCACCAAGGCTGCAAACCGTCCCCACCCTCCTAGATTTACAGTCAGGCAGGAGAAAATCATTAGTCCAGTCGTTTCACAGTCACATGTTTACAACCTGCAACAGTCCTATGAAGGAAAAGCACAAACAGAAGTGGGAGGAGAGGGCACCATAGAGGAAGTGAGTGGTAAAGAGGGGGAGAGAGTGGAAGCCCTGGCAGGGGAGCAGGTGATGGTGGCTTGATTAGAGTGGCGGCTCTAGAGTTTGGGTGAAGTGGGAAAAAAAACCCTCAAGAACCTTCTAAGGGTCTAACCTATTGCCATGTAAAATGAATCTCATCCTCACCATTGTGTTCCTTGCTCAGTTGTGTCCGACTCTTTGCGACCCCATCCATGGTCTGTCCATGGGATTCTCCAGGCAAGAATACTAGAGTGGGTTGCCATTCCCTTCTCCAGGGGACCTTCCCAACCCAGGGCTTGACCTTGGGTCTCCTGTATTGGTAGCCAGATTCTTTACCATCTGAGCCACCAGGGAAACCCCTGTCATTGCCCTAGGGTGAATGAAAAAAAAAATAAACAAAATGAAACAAAAGTTACGTTGCACTTGACTAACATTCAGAAACTTGAGTGGAAGAAAAAGAAAACTGAAAGAGGCCTTCTCGTCTAAGGGTTCATCTTATCATTTGATTATATCCCTCCCCCCACCTTATTTTCCACCAATGCATCCATATCCTGTTTGGAACTTTTAATAGAGAAGAATTTTTTGGCTTTTGAAAAATATTGCCTAAATAAATGTCACACCTTGGCATTTCCCCATATTTTCATTATTTTTCTTCCTTGGGGTGGGAATGGGGGGGTGCTTGAAAGGATGATCTGATCTGTGAATCTGATCTCTATTCCTGATTCTGTAGGTGACAGAAGCTGTTTTCACTGGTATTTTTTTGTGAAATTACTCACATATGAGGAAAAAATAGCTCAGAAATATAAGCCCACAACGCCGCGTGGAGGGGTGGTGACTATTTGTGGAGACACAGTCATTAGGGGTGACTAAATCATTACCCCAGAGTATATTTAGTGCTGCCAAGCCCTCCTTCATCCACACACACTGAGAGTGAAAGTGTCGGAGTGGCCTGGGGTGGGGTAGGGGAAGGGGAAGGCGGGGGCCCTGCTCCTCTGCTGCCAACCTTGTGGCCAGCCCAGTGATGGGTTTGCCTGGAAACGTAAAGTGCATTGAACCAGCCTTGTTGCCAAGCAGTAGAAGGCTCTAGAGTGCTGGGGGAGCTCCTGAGTAACGAGCGCCTGGCACCTGCTGGAGCAGGAAGAAGACCTCGAGGCTTCAGGAACCCAACTGGCTGGTGCACAAGTTGTTCTGTTTCGCCAGATCATTCTTCCATGTAGCACGTCACTAAGCTTATTAACAAATATTCACAAATGACCTTGCTTAGTATACAAAGAAGCGTCCCTGGTGTCTTGCGTGTTGTGTGTGTGTGTGTTAAGAATGTTAAGTCTTCAGAACCCACCAGGAGCTCAAGCCCCTTGGCACTTCTCATTCTTTTTCCAGACACGTCTCGATTCCCCAGTACTCAGTTCCTGTAATCTCTACTCTGTTTTTAGTTTTCTTTTAAAATCATCTTTTCCCTCTCCCTTGACTCCCATCCCACCTGTATTGTTCTTTTTTTTCATCTATTATGCTATGTCCTTTCCCGTCTTCCTTCTCCTTCCCCATTCTGTGCTCCCCTGCTACATCTCATGAACTCAGAAATTACCCTCCAAATACCATGGGCACCACTCTCTATGTACTGGCAAGGGCTGCTCCCACTCTGGCTTGGAAGATGACATTTTCCAAAGTTATTCCCCATAGGGACTGATGACTCTGACCCAGATCATGCTACCAGCTAAAATAATCCTGGCTCAGGGCCCACGGGGCTCACCAGTCATTATGCTGTATTGGAAAGTAAAACTGATTTGGCAGCTTCATTAGATTATAATCAGCTCACATCTTCCCTTCTGGCTTCTCAGAGCATAACACGTGTCCCCAGGAGGGGCAGAACAGAGAAAACCACTTCTCCTCCCCAGCCTTCTGTACTTCTTCTAGGCTCAACTTAAACACTTACTCTGTTATAGCAGAGAACGGCTCATTGGCCACCATGTCAATCACCTGAAGTGGGCTTCTAATTTGTTTTGGAAGCTGGTAGGTAGCTCCAGGGAGGAGGCAATGGCAACCCACTCCAGTACTCTTGCCTAGGAAATCCCATGGACGGAGTAGCCTGGTGGGCTGCAGTCCACGGCTTGCGGAAGTCTCAGACACGACTGAGCGACTTCATTTTCACTTTTCACTTTCATGCATTGGAGAAGGAAATGGCAAATCACTCCAGTGTTCTTGCCTGGAGAATCCCAGGGACGGAGGAGCCTGGTGGGCTGCCGTCTATGGTGTCACACAGAGTCAGACACGACTGACGTGACTTAGCAGCAGGTAGCTCCATCCAGGAGAGCATCTACCATCTTAAGGTTACAGCCCCCGGGTACCACTTATATAGGCCAGTAGATGCTGGGCCAAGGAGCTTGGACCACATTTTGTGACAATAATTGTCACAATAGCAGAGAGAGTGATTGGTGGATGAATGAAGGAATCCAGTAAGAGTCTCTGGATGCTTATTAAAACCAGACTCTGTTCTGTATGAATCATTTACTCTTCGCATTAATCCTATGAGGTATGTACTCTATTATCTCTATTTCAGGAGGAGGACACTGAGGCACAGAGAGGCTAAGTAATTTGCCCAAAGCAGCAGAGTTAATAAGTGGCAGAATCAGGGATGGAGCCCAGACAGACCATCTTCAGAATCCATGCTCTTAATATTTCTCTGTACCACCATCTCTAGGTAATAGAAAGCCATAGAAGGTTGGTAAGTAAGCGTGACGTGAAGATAGTGATGCTCCAGGAAGAGACATTTGGAAGCAGAGAAGCAGAGTGATTGATAGCTGAATGAAGGAATCTAATAAATGCCTCTGGCAGTAAATCCTGGGACGTGAATATCAAAGCCTGAATTAGAACAGTAGCAGTGATTATGGAAAGTTATAGATGTGAGAGATGGTGTGAAGGACTTAAAATGCAGAGGGACTTGAAAGTTCGGCCCTGAGAGAGTGGTGAGGCTGTGGTCTGAAGTAGAGGCGGCTGGAAGGGCCTTTGACTCATGTGTGAACCTGAGATTCTGGGTTGGTAAGGTTTCCAAGATGTAGTGATGAAGACTCCTCCCATCTCCTTCCATATTCTGTCCCCAAAGGAGGGATGCTGCTGTGGATTAGTCACACTCAAGAGGACCAGCTTGCTAGCGGGTGGGGCTCTTGCTGGGAGAATCAAAGGGATGATGAACAAAACCACCCTGCATGCCTGTCTTCCCTAGGATGATGGAAAGTCAGGTATTAGGAAACTCTGGGCCTGGGCATGCTTCCAACCCCTTTGGAAGTCCTTGTGGGGAGGGGCCAGGGAAAAGAAGCATGGAGTGCTGGTTCAGGGGAAGGGATTGCTGACATGTTCACAATCCCCCCACTTCCTTCTCTGAAGGGAAAATGGTAACTGTGAGATTCAAGAACACGGTGAGGGCTAGAGAGAAATGAACCAAGTAACAGGCTTGCCAGTGTTTAGCCTGCCCGTGTTCTAGGTCTGGCAGTAAGGGGCAAAAAAAAAAAAAAAAAAAGAGTCGGCAATTCTTATCTCCCTGGGGAGGTATAGGAGATTGGGGCAAAATTCCAGGCTGTATTGAAGGCTATACATTTGCCCTTTAGCTGTGTCCTCATTGTAACCCAGGGCAGAAGTCATCATGCGGTGGGATTTAAGGATTCCAAATCAGCTGTTATCAAACATGGTAATGATGTTTCTTTTGCCTAAGAGACTGAGTGAACGTCTCTCAGTCGTGTCTGACTCTTTGCAACCCCATCAACTATACAGTCCATGGAATTCTCCAGGCCAGAATACTGGAGTGGTAGTCTTTCCCTTCTCCAGAGGATCTTCCCAACTCAGGGATTGAACCCAGGTCTCTTGCATTGCAGGGGGATTCTTTACTAGTCTTTTGCCTGCTACTACTAAGTCGCTTCAGTCGTGTCCGACTCTGTGTGACCCCATAGACGGCAGCCCACCAGGCTCCCCCGTCCCTGGGATTCTCCAGGCAAGAACACTGGAGTGGGTTGCCATGTCCTTCTCCAGTGCATGAAAGTGGAAAGTGAAAGTGAAGTCGCTCAGTCATGTCCGACTCTTAGCGACCTCGTGGACTGCAGCCCACCAGGCTCTTCTGTCGATGGGATTTTCCAGGCAAGAGGACTGGAGTGGGGCGCCATCACCTTTTCCGGTCTTTTGCCTAATCAGACTTAAATTTCTCTCTGTAGTTCTTTAATGTTCTAACCTGCCTGTCTTCCCATCTTGACAACAGACTTAGTGGTGATAGATATCCTTGAAATATTTGATGCAAAAAGCTAACAGGAGCTATAAAAATAAAGACATTTCCTCCTACACTCCAGAGTATTGTGCCTTATAAAATGATAATATTTGAAGCCCGGATTTTAAAAAAAAGCTTATTAAACACATAAACATCAATGGCTATGTGAATGTTAATACTTTGGAAGGGTAGTTGGAGGTATTAATATTCTTAAACAACACTTATTCACACTTCATCATGTTAATTAACAAAGTCCTTTTTTTCTTGTAATTTCAGCAAGAAGTATCCCAGGGTAAGAGAACAAGATTTGGATTTATGTGAATAGGATTTATTTCATCACTGAATCCAAATCATGTTTTCCTAGTGTGAAAACAGATGGCAGAGACTTTATTTGTGGTCAAAGGCATTATGTCTGAGAGAAAACCTTTCTGTGACAGGAAGATTTGAATACATTCAGGAAGTGATTTAAGACATGATACGTCTTCTAGAACCTGATCCATGGCAGGTGCTTTTGTTAACAAAACTTATACACTCAAATCCAGTGAATCAGAGGAGCTAATTTTCATTCTGGCAAATCATAATTTTTGGGGGGAGGGCACTGACTACGTACCTGGGGATCAGGATTGTCTTGGAAAATTCAGTCTGTGAGTCAGAGTTTGCATATTTCTTATATCATAGCTGAAGAATGTCTTCTGATCTGGCTCCAAGACCTTAGCGTGTTTCAAATAAATTATTTGGGGGAGATAACCAAATCCTGTTTTGTTGTTAACCTTAGTCTATAAATTGTAATTTTGATATCTCCCACAATGCAGAGTTTAAATGAGATGTTATCCTGAAAGATTGTTAGAAACCAATAAATTACTTTGCAAATGTAAAGTGGTAGTGATATTATTATACAGATGGCTTTGATATAAAGCTGAGTTTCTCCTGCATCCCCAGTGAAAATTAGGCTATTCGATTAACTCTTCCCCACTTCCAGGCTGATCTTGGATGACTGGTTTCGGGAGCAAAATTGGATTCCAATTTCAAGTGAGGGCCATACACAGATGTGGGTAATAGCTGAAATACATATGCTTTGGAGTTTCTTAAATATACATATAAATAGATATATTTTGGAGTGAGTAAACTACCACAGGGCTTCCTTGGTGGTTCAGATTGTAAAAAGAATCTGGCTGCAGTGCAGCAGACCTGGGTTTGATTCCCAGATTGGGAAGATCCCCCTGGAGAAGGGAATGGCAACCCACTTCAGCATTCTTGCCAGTAGAATTCCATGGACAGAGGAACCTGGTAAGCTACAGTCCGTGGGATTGCAGAGTCGAACATAGCTGAGTGACTAACACACACACACACACTCTTGGGTCAATTTCCTCCTCAGAGATCATCAGTGAACTTGTTTGGATTTTGATTCTTTGCTTTTTCTTCTCTTCTTGGTTTCTTCTCACTGCCACCAACACATTGACTCAGATTGATAAAATGAAAGAGGATTAGGTGATACAGGGCCAGACGGGGCTGAGAGCTCTGAGCTGGACAGGGCAGAGGTGATATAACGTACCAGTGAAATGCTTGCTTGGTACTTGGGGCCATGCAGGGGGATCTTAAACTTCAGTGGGTTGAGATTCTCCTTGTTAACAGTTGCCTTGTAAAAAACAAAAAAACCCAACTCCAATTTATTAAGTCTGGGATGGAGCCCAGGGATCTATATTTGAATAATTATTTCAGGGAATTCTGATGCTGCTGGTAGAAGGACCACCATTTCACAGACACTGCATGTAGAGTCCAAATTCCATGGCAACTTAGTGCTCAAGAAAATTGATTACAATGTATGGATACCAAGGGAGAAAGGGGCGTGGGTGGGATGAATCGGGAGGTTGGGGTTGACATATACACAATATTGATACTATATATAAAGCACATAGCTAGTGAGAATCTACTGTATAGCACAGGGAACTCTCCTCAATGCTCTGTGATGGACTGAATGGGAAGGAAATCCAAAAAAAACAACCACCGGGATATATGTATAGAGGAGCCTGGTGGGCTGCAGTCCACGGGGTTGCAAAGAGTCAGACATGACTGAGCAACTAACTCTCTCATGTTCATTTCATATAAACATTTAGCTGACTCACTTGGCTGTGCAGTAGAAATGGATACAGCATTGTAAAGCAACCATGCTCCAAAAAACATTACTTAAAAAAAGAAAATTAAAAAAAAAAGAAAAAAAAATTTAAGTGCCTACATTTCTTCATGTAGAAATAATGTAGTAGTCATCTCAATAAATACAATGAAATGAGCATGGTGCTGGTGACTCTGGGGGTTTAGTTATTCCTTCTGTTTCTTCACCAAGGCTGGGACACACGGGGTGAGGGCAGATACTCCCAGAGATGTGACCGGTCGCCAGGGCCAAAGAAGCGATGTGAGGAAACAGACCTGAGCTTGCCATAGCCTGCACTTGAATCATTCTTCCTAAGTTGACCTGTAGATCAGTAAGAAACAACCAGTCAGCCAATCAGTTAATAAATACAAAACCAGGAACCCACAGAGGATGACACGGAGCAGAGCAGAGCTAGTTAATCCTGCAGGAGCAATATAAAGAGCAAAGGCTCAAAGGCCTGTGAGGACAGTGTTCCAGAACATATGTGAGCGCAAGAAGGGGTGGGGTGCAGAGAGGTTTTGCAAAAAGCTACTGCGTGGCTTTAATAAATGTCTTTAGAGCCTTGTTATTCTGGGGGTTCGCATGTGAAAGGTACAAGTCGGGCACAGCATAGATGGCACAGAAATGGGTTATGTGGCCCATATGGCAGTTTACCTTCAGCAAACACTTGGAGGGAAAAGGAGCTTTGACTCTGAGAGTTTATAGGTAATTTGTCAAATGTTTTTTGTGTACCTACTGGGTGCTCAGCATTGAGCCTAGGGCCATGATAGACCTGACACATGTTCTGTGCTCACTACCAGCCAGACAGCTGTCTTGTATTTCTAGGGCCAAACCAAGGTTTTTGTTCATCCCTGAGTGTAGCACACAGACATGAACAGCTTTCTAGAATCCTGTGCTTTCACTCTGGCTCAAAGGACCACCTCCATCCCTCAACCTGGAGAGATTTAAATGCCAACCAGTTGCTGCAGATCATTGAATCCTAGTTCCAAACCTGAAAAAAAAGTATAAAGACCTCTGATACACTTGAGAGAAAGGCACCTAACCCCATGGATAAAATAGTGTGTGGGAGGAAGCGTCAGGGAAATGGGCAAGATACAGATTTGAGGGGCATGGACTTGACCTCAAATCCTGAATATCTCACTTCCTACTCTCTCTGAGCCACACTCTCCTCATCTCCAAATGAGAGAGACCTACATCATCAGATTTATGTAATGGTTAGTAGTATGATAATATGTATAGCGCATAACAGGAACGTTATAGGAACTTGTGAAGTATAAAATCTTGCCCTTGCTCCTCGTCCTCATATTTTGGGACTCCGTGAAGTATATCTCAGTTTTAGCTAAACCTCAAATCAAACAGACAGTGTGTTTTGGTTTCAACTGTCCTGAGATGAGTGTACTTAGGGGCAGAGCCCTGTGTCAGAGTTCTCTGCCAACTGAGCATAAAATATTCAAATTCCAAAACCAGAAATCATCTTTCTCAGGGCTTGTTTTAGCTAGGCTTCATTCCAGAGACTAGAATCCAAGATAAAGTCTTGTATGCAGCTAGTGTGGGAAGTGACCTCAGGGAGTGGGATGGGGGACTGGAAAGAGGAGAAACAGGGAGAGAGGGGGAGCCAATTCAATTCAATTCAATTTCAAGTTTGGTCACAGCTTGGTAGGTGCCAGGGACCAGGGTGAGGGATGGGGAAGGGAAATGGGGACTTGGGGTTTAATGGGGACAGAGTTTCAGCTTAGGAAGGTGAAAAATTCTGGAGATGGATGTTGGTGAGAGTTGCACAACAGTGTGAATGAAGGTCCTCAGTGCCGCTGAACTGAACAGTTAATGATGGCTAAAATAGTATGTTTTCTGTTATGTGACTTTTACCACAAAAAAATAAAAATGTTTGGACACAGCTGTGGGAACCTGGGGCCTGACCCTTCTGGGAGCATCTGAGAGCCGTGAGGAATGCATCTCAGAATTGTGCACTTGAGGGTCACGAGTGAGGCAGGCGCCCACAAGTTCCCATTCATGACTGGCCAAGGATTGGCCCCGGATGTTCACCCCCTCACACTGTCAGGTTTGCACAAGTGCTGAGTGGTTGGTTCTCATAGGTGTCCCACGACAGGTGTCTGAGAAGCCCAGGCAAGCAAGTAGCAGAAGTGAGCTCTGTTCAGGAAAATGGGAGTAAAATGTTAGATCCAGAGTATGTGAAGTGAAAATGACCCAGTCCAATGTCGGGATCAAAGAAAGAGAGTCAACAGAGAAAGGAGCAAGGCTGCTTGTCCCTTAAACCTCAGATGTCTTCACTGTTTATGAAAGTAGCCACTGGAATATTCTCCAGTTGCCTCCACGTGGTGTTTGTAGCCTCACTAGTCTCTTGGTTTCCTGAACTCAAATTGCATGGACAGCCTGGGCATCTCAGCACTTAATGATGTTTTCTCTTCCTTGTCTTCTAGTTTCTTCATATATTTGAATGGTGCCCTGCTTCCCCTCGATCTCCTTGGGAAGCCTGGGATGGATTCTTCTAGTTCTTTTTTATCGTATCAGCACCTAACTTTGCTCAGTAAAAACCTGTTGACTGTCACTTGGTAGATGACAAATCCTTCCTATAAAAGCACAATCATCCTTTCAGGGGCCTGTGGAGTCTATTTCCTAACTATATTGAGACCCTCACCAATTAATGGGGCTTGGTAAGTAACATCTTTAATGAGGGGCAGGAAGCTGGGAGCATGATGCTAGAGCCGTAGGGTGTTGTAAGGTTTTCATCCGCAATTCATTCTGCACTCCTTGTATTTGGTTTCACTCCAGTTGTTTCACAGCCAGTGGCCCTCAGAAGAGACATTTATTTAGACTCGGCTTGAGGTGTCTTGTTGAAGCTGTCTGTACATAATAAAACACAGTTGCACTGGTTCTTTCTCTACCTGTCCTTTCCCCTCTGCTTCAGCCCTTTCCAAATGTAGATCCCCTGTAGATGTGAACAGTGACTAGTACTTGGAGTGGATCAGCAGGGGACTAGTGTTTGTTGGATTCTATTAGATAGCAAAATGGCAACATATCCAAGTTACCTTTAGTATTTCTCAGTGTGAACTTGGAGAATTATTGATAGCTGCCATATTTAGCTGGGTAAGTTGTATATAGCACAACTCTCGGGAGGCATGCACATCACAGTCAAAATGAACGTGTCCCCAGAAGAGTGCAAAGAACAACCCATGTGGCCACAAACAGTGGCCCCACCTGAGGTCCCACTCCAGTCTCCAGTCTACTCAAACAGAATCTCTGGGCAAGGGGCCCCAAATCTACATTTTAACCAACTTCTCAGGTTCTTATTAATACTGACGTTTGAAAACCACTGCTTAGGAGATAGGGTTTTAAGAAAAGCATATACAGAGCTTCCCTGGTGGCTCAATGGTGAAGAATCTGCCTACCAATGCAGGAGACATGGGTTCGATCCCTGATCAGGGAAGATCCCTCATGCTATGCAGCATCTAAGCTCATGTGCCACAACTACTGAGCCTGTGCTCTAGAGCCTGGGAATTGCAACTACTGAGCCCACGCGCCCTAGAGTCTGTACTCCAAAACAAGAGAAGCTACCACAAGGAGAGGCCCGAGCACTGCAACAGAGAGTAGCCCTCGCTCTCCACAACTAAAGAAAAGCCCAGGTAGCAATGAAGACCCAGCAGAGCCAACAATAAATAAATACATAAAAATTATATATATATATATATATATATATATATATATATATAAACAAAGCATATATCAAAAGGAAAAAAAGTGTGGGAAATTATCTCAGCACTTATGCCATCCCTGGATCCTCTTAAATGTTCCAGCTTAAATGGTCCAGCTGGCTTCATGGATAACTTAGTGAATCGTTGCCATTCAGAATGTGATCACCACATTCTTGATATGGTCAGCTTTTCAACTACTTCCAAATAAGCCCCTATTGCTTTCTTTTCTGTGTACTTTTATATCTCAAGTTTCCAAGAGAAAGTTCTGATTAGGCTGGGTTGTCAGCACGTAATATGGAAAGAGAGCGTCTCAAGTAAAGTCATTTCCTTGGCAACAGCTCTCACTCATGTTCATCTCACACACACATGCATTGCCTTTGGCCTAAGCATTCATTTGTGATTGAGCAACCATTAGCTATGGCATGTTTTTTCTCTCACTGTTCCATGCAGCTTGCAGAATCTTAGTTCCCCTATCAGGGATGAACTTGGGCCCTGGCAGAGAAAACAACAGACTGCCAGGGAATAGCCTAACCACTGGACTGCCAGGGAGTTGCCTAGTTGTGGTATCTTAATGTAGAAAAAACCACTTATGACCACTTTTCTCTGAGGTGGAGTGTGGGTACAACTAGAATATAGGATTTCATTGTTTGTTACGACAGGAAGGGGATACACTTATTTAATATACTACTCAAATGCCATGTCCAATAAGGATATGAGCTAGTATGCATTGAGTACCACCTTATGTATTCTAGCCTGGAGAATTCCATGGACAGAGGAGCCTGGTGGGCTATAGTCAGGGGTTGCAGAGAGTCAGACACGACTGAGCGACTAACATACCATACATATATCCCCTTATGCCAGATATTTTTCTAAGCGTTTGATTGCCATTAAAAACTGCACCGTCAAAAACAACTTTTTCCGGTAAATTCTCTTCCTATCTTTGCAGATTAAGAAATTGAAGCATAGAGCTTGTTCAGCAGTTTTTATACTGTGGAGCTACAATTAATTAATATTAATTTGGCTGCACTGGGTCTTAGTTGTGGCATGTGGGATCTTGTTCTCTGACCAGGGATCGAACCCAGGCCCCCTGCATTGGTAGTGTGCGATCTTAGCCACTGGACCACCAGGGAAGTCTCCCACAAATAGAATTGACACAATTTAGCTCCGAAGCCACTGATCTTTATGACTATTTTGGGGTCATGACAGAGGATCACTGTGTGTGTGTGTGTGTGTGTGTGTGTGTGTGTGTGTGTGTGTGCCAAGGGTGGGACAGTTTTAAGAGGGAGAATGAATGCAAGGCACAAAGGTCAGAAAGGCAAGAATGTGCACAGAGACCTCCACTGGTGCGTGTCAGGGGAAGGAGCTGAAAGACGTGACAGACAGGTGTCACAAAGCAACGAGACACGGCTGGCAAGTCTTGAGAGCCAGAGAGGACTCTAGCCTGAGATCCTGAGAGGTTTCTCTTACTCATTTCTTCCCTTTTTAAAAACAAAAAAAGAATAGAAATGGAAATGGCACCTAAATGTCCATTATTCTTTTTAAAAACAACGCCACATTAAATTCTTTCCTTTGCCATATTAAATAGCTTCCTTTGGAGCTATAAACCTCTCTTCTAGCCAATACCCCCTAGACGCTGGTGCTACTTAATAGACAAGATTTGAGAATTTAAGGTTGGACAGGAAGGTCTGGCTTTGAGTGTATTTAAAGAGAGAAGGTGGAGGATGGTTATATGGACACCGCCCAGAAGTGTGGAGTTTGAAGTCGAAGTGTGGGGATGGGAGATCCCTTCACCATGAAGAATTAACTTGAGATCCAAGTCCAGAGCAGCTGCTAAGCTGTAGTTTGAAGTGAAAGTGTTAGTCGCTCAGTCGTGTGTGACTCTTTGCGACTCCATGGACTGTAGCCCACCAGGCTCCTCTGTCCATGGGATTCTCCAGGCAAGAATACTGGAGTGGGTTGCCATTCCCTTCTCCAGGGTATCTTTCCTGACTCAGGAATTGAACTCGGGTCTCCTGCATTGCAGGCAGATTCTTTACCATCTGAGTCACCAGAGAAACCCAAACTATAGTTTAGCTTCCATCAAAGACTGAGGCCATTATTCTGGTGGTTCAGGAAGAAGGTGAGCTCTTGAATTACTAGAATAGTTATCTCTATTTCATTTCTTTTCATTCATGGGGAGAGATCTGGTCCACTCATGTCAATGTGTACCATCTTGCTTGGTGAGGGCTGCCTCCAACTTTTTTTTTGGAGGGGGCAGGGGTCCCTGAACCACATGGCATGTGGTTTCTCAGTTCCATGACCAGGGATCGAACTTGTGGCCCCTACAGTGGAAGCACAGAGTCTTAACCACTGAACCACCAGGGAAGTCCCCCTAACTCCTTCACTTTTTAGTAAAATACAGTAATGATTGAAATATCATCTTCTCAGGCCTCTATGGGCGTAAGTGAGGTCTCCTAGTACTTCTCAGACAAAATATTAATTACCTTTCTCTTTCCATGAGTTGCTTAGGAAGTAACAGTGGCACATGGGAAGAAAATGGCTATTTAGTGTATCAAACATCATTCCTGATTCACAGTGGGGTTCTTATAAGTCAGGAGTGATTTCACAAAGTTCTGACTGAAGGCAGGGGGATGGATGGGATGATCTTTGGTCTCTCAAATTTTGAGCAGGCTGGTGGGCTGTGCAAGGTGTGAGTTCTGGGCAGTACACGCTGTGTGAAGTGGCTTTATACATCCAAAAAAAGAGGTCTTGGTGCTGAGAGCAGTATTTGAAGGAGGGTCAGAGTTTCCTCTGAGAAACACTCACAAAGATGTCTTCTGTTTCAGCCACAGTGATTACTCCTGAGACTGGAGGAGTTTCAAGACAATTGAATGCAAGATAAGAAAAGGAATAGCGTGGGGAAGCTAGACTGCTTATCCCTACTGGGACTCTCCTGGAAGGAACATTATTGACTTCAAGGCAAGAGGCTATGAAAGTGTGTCTTTCCTTAGGACAGTAAGTGCTCTGTTTTCTGAAGCGAGTAGAAAAAAAAAGATGGGGAGGGGAATGGTGTTTTGGTTCCCTATATCAGTTTCCAGAAATGAGTATCATGTACAATATACTTCAATCTACACTGATACCCAGTATAACTTACTGTTACTCAAATGATTCAGAAGACCCTCTGGGATCTCATTAAGACAAACAGCAAATATTTTGTGCTGCACCTGTGTGGACAAGTCTTTTCCCAGTGACTTCTAGCAATGAGTCAGAAAAATAAAAATAAAGGACTTTTGCTACAGTCACACATTCTAAACCAATCATTCAATAAATTGGAATTTATAACTTACCTCTAACTGTCAAGGAATTACAGAGGTGTGTGGGGAATATAAAGAAATGTCATTGGAGGACTCACTAGTTGCAAGTAGAGTTAATCTGCCCAGCTTCTTTGTCAGAGCTAAAGACTAGAACTCAGGATTGGATAGATGTGCGCCCAGTGTCCACCCTATCTGCCTTCTAAGATGCCTTCCTGCACGGGGGTGCTAAAGAGCCAGACACCCTGTTTCCCAGACCCTCCGGCCCGCAGGGTGTGCCCCAGCTGTGACTCTAGTCCAACCACTACTCTGCACTATGATAAGGTTTAAGAGGCAGAAATGAGCAGAGGCCACACCTTCACCGATTCTGCTTTTGCTTTTAAATATCTGGTTGTGGAGGCATTTGCATTTTCTGTGGCCGCATTAGCAGAAGTTGGTGGGTGTCAGGAGGCAGGTCACAGAGAACGAATCCTGCAGGTGAGGATTAAAGCCTATCTGGCTGGGTGGGAAGCCAGCTTCCTGTCTGTGAGGAGCTCTACCCACTGTGGTGGCTTCCTGACTTTGGCTGTCATATTGTTTAGAAAGTGGCAGTTTCCTAATCTTGACATAACCAGGAGCTCCAGTGGTGACCCAGTTCTACATGGGGCTTGGAGAGTCATTTCTGAAATCTCTACCTAAGTCTGTTTCCCCAGCTCTCTCAATGACTCAGTGAGCCATTTTAAGTTGTTTATTTATTTATTTCGTCTGCACTGGATCTTTCTTGCTTTCTCTAGTTGCAGCAAGTGGGGGCTCCTCTTTAGTTGTGGTGTGTGGACCTCTCATTGTGGTGACTTCTCTTGCTGTGGATCATGAGCTCTAGAATGCTGGCTCAGTAGTTGTGCTGCATGGGCTTAGTTGCATGTGGGATCTTCCTGGACCAGGGATCGAACCTGTGTCCCCTGCATTGGCAGGTGGATTCTTAAGCACTGGACTACCAGGGAAGTCCCCTCCATGAGCTTTTTAATTCTCTTTGATAAATCCTTCCATGCTTCAGTTTGCTAGACTGGCTTATATTCTCTCCTTGTAAACCCTGTCCATGACTGTGATTGGTACAGGGGACAACAGACTCTAAAGAAATTGGAAATTTGGACCTTTTTTTTCTGACTTATTAGGTTTGAGAGGAGCAACAATGACATTAGCATTAGAATATGGAATACTGGCAGTGTACTACATGGAGAGGTGAAATCATTACTTAAAATATGGGTCACTTGGAATGAAGTGCACAGTGCAGGCAAGGCTTGGTGGATTGGGTGGCTACTGACCACTATGGTGAGAGTAAGGTATACAAGGCCTGTGGAGCTGGGTGGCTGTTTTTGCCTATATTAGAGAGCTTAAAGAATAGAAAAAATTATCTGCTCAGAATTTAAAGTTACTGCCATAAGGCAGGATCAGGGGGCCAAGAAGTGCCTATTAATTTTTAGAAGAATCATTTATTGCATGTAGCTTCAAGGCCGATATAGTCTAACATCAAATGCCACCTTATCCTGTGGGTTGATGATTAAAAGATAATCTAACCTCAGAGAGTCACTAGGTCTCCTTTGTGAAAGTTTGAATATTGTTTGGGAGAGAGTGAGACCATATGAACTGGGACCATTTGGGTGGGTTCAATTGAGCTGAGCGCCAACATTCCCAAAACTCCATTGAACCTCTGGTGCTAGTAGAAGCATCTTCTCCTCTGTTTGGTGAGGTGGTCCAGTCTTGCTCAGAGACTCCGTAATGACCTTGTTGGGGTAGTTCCCTTGCAAGGGGATGCCAGTTTTCCTCCTTTGCCATCTCCCACCACTCTTTGTTCTAGATCCATGCTGCTGCTGCTGCCAAGTCGCTTCAGTTGTGTCCAACTCTGTGCGACCTCATAGATGGCAGCCCACTAGGCTCCACCATCCCTGGGATTCTCCAGGCAAGAACACTGGAGTGGGTTGCCATTTCCTTCTCCAATGCATGAAAGTGAAAAGTGAAAGTGAAGTCACTCAGTCATGTCCAACTCTTAGTGACCCCATGGACCACAGCCTACCAGGCTCCTCCATTCATGGGATTTTCCAGGCAAGAGTACTGGAGTGGGGTGCCTTTGCCTTCTCTGTCTAGATCCATAACTAGAGTCAAATGACATCATGAAGGACAAGTACAATGTCTACTTTAGGAGGCAAAGGTTTACATAATCAAGGAATGGTAAGATTTTGCTCACATATATTAGGAAAACCTTAGGGAATATGTGTGGGAATAGATTATGAGAACCTAGGCTAGAAAAGAAGAAATATAATTTTAAATCTGGCTTACTTTATTGGTGTGGGTGTATTTTCTAAAGATTTTGGATTCATTGTTCTAGTTGGTGCAGCTAGGAATGATTGTAACTCTTGGCCTGACTGATTGACCAGAAAGGAGACTCAATGGTGACCTAGTCGAAGGAAACTTAGGTGTCAAAAACCCATGGTATAATGTAGAGGGAGAAACCCAAACACTTAGGAGAAAGGACTATTGGAGTAGGTATCTCAGGTACAATCCAATAACCCAGTAAGAGGGCCTGAGGACCCTCTTTTCACAAGGGCATAGAGAAACAAAATTGTGAGAAATACATCCTTGAAAAGTGTCACAGTGGAGTCCTCTGTAAGTCAGGAAGGTGAGAGATGCAACTTTTAAAATGGACATTTTGATTGCAGTGGGTCTGTTGAGACCCTGGAGAGGCAGAGAACAAGTAGTAATACTTACATGCCAGCAGCAAGCTTCTGGCAGCAGAGCCAGAGTGGCAATCTGATCTCTGCTGGTAGTTGATTGATCATGAGTTTCTGCAAATAAAAAGATGGCTATTCTATCAGAATCCACTTGATATATAGAATCAAAAATACTATACATCTGGAAAGTCAAAGGCCTTCACAATTTCCAGAGCACTTTATAAACCTAAAACCATTGAATGTAGGAGAAACCAGAAACCTGAGATCTTATCAAGAAAAGGTACTATAAATCTTTCTCCTAACTTTTCTCAAAGAAACCTGTAGCTATTTAATAACTTAACTCTGCACTGGGAAAAGAGAACCACGAAGACTGGTGAGGGCTGATTGGATTCTAGCTTTCATTAACATTAATCCCGCAAGACTCTGAATACTACAGTGATGTCTAGAGGTGATAAATGAACTTTGGGTTTGAGCTTGTCTCTCAGTGGCCCTACTGAGTTTGTGAAGCCCTCTTGTAATTATTTCCCTTACTCTTAAATGTGTAGTTGGAATATGCATGTGGCCTGCTTAGTCGCTTCAGTCCGTGTCCGACTCTTTTGATCCTACGTACTATAGCCCACTAGGCTCCTCGTTCTTGGGATTCTTCAGGCAAGAATACTGCAGTGGGGTGCCGGGCCCTCCTCCACGGGATCTGGGGATCAAACATGCGCCTCTTACATCCCCTGGATTGGCAGGCGGGTTCTTTACCACTAGCGCCACCTGGGAAGACCCTTTGGCAGGAATACCACATAATTAATGTTCTATCCTTCTCAATCAAAACATCAGGAGTCATGTGATATTGATTTGTTGTGTTCAACTGGAATTTGAGATTGCTACTCACCATTTTGGGCACCTTGTCAATAAACCAAGAGGCAAAAAGGGGTCAGTTCTGTGTCAGGGGAGTGTTTCAGCTGGGTAATCCAGGGGAAATAGGATTGCTCTTTTACTATGGGAGCAGGGAGAGGTGTTTCTGGAATTTTCTGGTAAGTTCTTCTGGGACACTTCATAGTAGGGCTATGCCCAGTGGTAAAAGTTACATTAAATTTTATATTTAATATGCATTTTAATTTAATTTATATATTTAACAATAAATTTTAGCAGAAGACTACAGAAATCTAGCAGCCAGGATCCCTGAGGGTTTATTCCTGAGGAATGAAGATCTGGGTCACTCTACCAGCTAAATTACTTGGCCCAGCTGTGATGCTGGCTGAGGACAAAAGTAACCTATGATAGGCTGTGGAGGAAAACAGCTGTAAATACCCTCTGTAGACTTGTAACTGTCTCTGGAACTGCCATGGCCACCAATGATTTCATCCTTGTTCTGTTATGTATATATATATATATATATATATATATTTTTTTTAACCACATTAACCATTTCTCCTCCTCCCTTTTCAGGTTTCTCAAAACTTTATAAATGGTCCCCTGATGGTGGTTAATTTTACAAGTTAATTTATACAGTATGGAATATCATGATGGAATTTTTTGTAGAGAAGGAATAAATATTACCCATAGATAGATGCAGAGACTTATGAAAATTTGGGTCTCTCCTTTTGAGAAGAGGTGAATACACTTGTATTTCTTTGTTTTTGTTTTTGTTTTTTGGTACAGGTTTCCCTGTCTTTCACAATCTCCCGGAGTTTGCTCAAACTCATGTCCATTGAGTCAGTAATGTTATCTAACCATCTTATCCTCTGCTGCCCCCTTCTCCTCCTGCCCTCAATCTTTTCCAGCATCAGGGTTTTTTTTTCTAATGAGTTAGCTCTTTGAATCAGGTGGCCAAAGTACTGGAGCTTCATCTTCAGCATCAGTCCTTCCAATGACTATTCAGGGTTGATTTCCTTTAGGATTGACTGGTTTGATCTCCTTGCTGTCCAAGGATGTTGAATAGCCAGAGGAAAAGTCTATGGTATTAATGGTGGATTGGTGCTCAATATCCATTCAAGCTTTGTTCTGTGAACTTTCCCAATCTGCAGAAGTTAAAAAAATTATTATTTTTTAAACCCAGACTCTCTTGCAGCTAAGGTTTTGGATGTTGTTAGGCTGGGCCAATCAAACACACTTGTGCAAGATTTAGAAGGCAGAAGTGACATGGAGGCTGTATTTCTGCTGCACTTGTTTTTTTTCTGAAAAGCACCATCACGGAGAGATCCCTCCACCCCAACTCTCCCCCTACCCTGAAGCATCATTAACTCAACTGGCTTGATGCTAAGAGGCAGAGCATGAAGTCTCCCTGCTGGTATGTATCAGAGCAGGGATGGGGCAGCTTTCTCACTCTAGCAGCTTCCTGCCACAGTCCTGGAGCCAGATACTTCCTGACCACAGAAGAGGCAGAAACTCCTCTGGTGACCCATTTCTACACTGAGTTTTTCTGTTCTTGAAACTTGTCATGGAGCCTATTTATTCAGCTTTCCCAGTGATTCAGTAAGTCTTTATAGTAAGCTTACAGTAAGTGAAAGTTGTGTCGCTCAGTTGTGTCTGGCTCTGCGACCCCATGGACTACACAGTCCATGGAATTCTCCAGGCCAGAATACTGGAGTGGGTAGCCTTTCCCTTCTCCAGGGGATCTTCCCAACCCAGGTCTCCTGCATTACAGGCAGATTCTTTACCAGCTGAGCCACCAGGGAAGCCCAAGAATACTGGCGTGGGTAGCCTATCCCTTCTCCAGTGGATCTTCCCAACCCAGGAATTTAACAAGGGTCTCCTGCATTGCAGGCAGATTCTTTACCAACTCAGCTATCAGGGAAGCCCGTCATAAGTTTTTCCTGCTCAAACTAGCTACAGTGGGTTATTTCCCTTGCATGGAAACCCTGATAAATACAAGAGCTTAGGAGCCCACTATCCTGTGTAATACTTTACATGAGGAGTTAGCACGGTTCAGACATAGCTTCTTCACTACTTATTATGCCCTCCGTTCTGGAGAGAAATTTGTCAAAAATTACACGTCAGTCTATATCTTTATATCTTTTGTTGCTCTTTCATCAACCTTTGTTCTGATAGGAAACAGTTAAGGTTTGAAGAGTGTAAGACCAAAAGTTATTGAGACACCCAGGGGTTAACAGGGACATATGTCACACCCTCTATGACAGCAGTTCTTAAACTTGCCTGCACATTAGAATTGCCTGGGGAGTTTGAAAAATTTCTGATTCATGAACTGTCCCCAGACTCATTAAATCAGAAATCTCTGTGTGTGGGACCCAGCTTTCAGTACTTAAAAAAAAAAATTATTTACTTATTTGGCTGCAGTGGGTCTTAGTTGCAACATGTGGGATCTATTTCCCCAACCAAGGACTGAACCTGAACCGCCAGCACTGGGAGTGCAGAATCTTAGCCGCTGGACCACCAGGAAAGTCCCAGCATTCAGTATTTTAAAACTGCTCAAGTGATTCCATTACGTATCCAAGTTTGGAGAACCACTGCAGTCTGGAAGAGAGAGAGGTCAGTTCTCAGGTTATGTATGAGTTGCAGTTGAGAAGAAATAAGACACTACGTGGTGGCAAATTTACCATTTCGCAGTCACAAAATTGAAAGAGGTCTCATTGGGCTACAACCCAGGCTGGTTCTTTTCTGAGAACTCTAGGGGAGAATCTGTTTCCTGCCTTTTCCAGCGTTCTAGAAGTTGCCTGCATCCCTTGGTTCTTGGCTCCCTTCCATCCTCAAAGCCAACAAAGAATGGCTGTCTTTTCATGACACTGTCTCCCTGGTTTTGACCCTTCTGTCTCCCTCTTCCAATTTTAAGGCCCCTATGATGACACTGGGCCCACTGAGATAATCCAGGTTAATCTTTTCCTATCAAGGTTAGTTGATTAGCAACTTAATTCCACCTTCAACCTTATTTCCTTCTTGCCATG